>NC_091354.1:24026621-24326621 GCF_038502225.1 Cherax quadricarinatus
CTCGCGATACCCGAGCGATAACACTCCCGCGATAACTCCCGCGTGATATCACTCCCGCGATAACACCCGCGTGATAACACTCCCGCGATAACACCCGCGCGATAACTCCCGCGATAATACCCGAGCGTTAACACTCCCGCGATAACTCCCGCGTGATATCACTCCCGCGTGATATCACTCCCGCGATAACCCCCGCGTGATAACACTCCCGCGATAACACCCGCGCGATAACACTCCCGCGATAACACTCCCGCGATAACACTCCCGCGATAACACTCTCGCGATAACACTCGCGATAACACTCCCGCGATAACACCCGCGCGATAACACTCCCGCGATACACTCCCGCGATAACACTCGTGTGATAACACTCGCGTGATAACACTCCCGCGATAACACCCGCGCGATAACACCCGCGCGACAACACTCCCGCGATAACACCCGCGTGATAACACTCCCGCGATAACACCCGCGTGATAACTCCCGCGATAACACCCGCGCGATAACACTCCCGCGATAACTCCCGCGTGATAACACTCCCGCGATAACACCCGCACGATAACACTCCCGTGATAACACCCGCGTGATAACACTCCCGCGATAACACCCGCACGATAACACTCCCGCGATAACACCCGCGCGATAACACTCCCGCGATAACACTCCCGCGATAACACCTGCGCGATAACACTCCCGCGATACCTCCCGCGATAATACCCGCGCGATAACTCCCGCGATAACACTCCCGCGATAACTCCCGCGTGATAACACTCCCGCGATAACACCTGCGCGATAACACTCCCGCGATAACACTCCCACGATAACATCTGCGCGATAACACTCGAGATAACACTCCCACGATAACACTCCCGCGATAGCACTCCCGCGATAACACTCCCGCGGTAACACTCGCGCGATAACACTCCCGCGATAACACCCGCGCGATAAACTCCCGCGATAACACTCCCGCGTTAACACCCGCGCGATACCACTCCCGCGATAACACCAGCGTGATAACACTCCCGCGATAACACCCGCGTGATAACACTCCCGCGGTAACACTCCCGCGATAACACCCGCGCGATAACACTCCCGCGATAACACCCGCGCGATAACACTCCCGCGATAACACCCGCGCGATATCACTCCCGCGCGATATCACTCCCGCGCGATAACACTCCCGCGCGATAACACTCCCGCGCGATAACACTCCCGCGATAACACCCGCGTTATAACACTCCCGCGATAACACCCGCGCGATAACACTCCCGCGCGATAACACTCCCGCGATAACACTCCCGCGATAACACTCCCGCGATAACACTCCCGCGTTATAACACTCCCGCGATAACACCCGCGCGATAACACCCGCGTGATAACACTCGTGATAATACTCCCGCGATAACACTCCCGCGATAACACTCCCGCGATAACACCCCCGCGATAACACTCCCGCGATAACACCCGCGCGATAACACGGAGTAACACTCCCGCGATAACACCTGCGTGATAACACTCCCGCGATAACACCCGCGTGATAACACTCCCGCGATAACACTCCCGCGATAACACTCCCGCGATAACACTCCCGCGATATCACCCGCGTGTTAACACCAGCGCAATAACACCCGCGCGATAACACTCCC
This sequence comes from Cherax quadricarinatus, assembly GCF_038502225.1. Classification (NCBI taxonomy): domain Eukaryota; kingdom Metazoa; phylum Arthropoda; class Malacostraca; order Decapoda; family Parastacidae; genus Cherax; species Cherax quadricarinatus. The sequence continues at coordinate 24,028,268 of NC_091354.1, forward strand.
GCGATAACACTCCCGCGATAACACTCCCGCGATAACACCCGCGCGATAACACTCCCGGGATTACTCCCGCGCAATAACACCCGCGCGATAACACTCCCGCGATAACACCCGCGCGATATCACTCCCGCGCGATATCACTCCCGCGCGATAACACTCCCGCGCGATAACACTCCCGCGATAACACCCGCGTTATAACACTCCCGCGATAACACCCGCGCGATAACACTCCCGCGCGATAACACTCCCGCGATAACACTCCCGCGTTATAACACTCCCGCGATAACACCCGCGCGATAACACCCGCGTGATAACACTCGTGATAACACTCCCGCGATAACACTCCCGCGATAACACCCCCGCGATAACACTCCCGCGATAACACCCGCGCGATAACACGGAGTAACACTCCTGCGATAACACCTGCGTGATAACACTCCCGCGATAACACCCGCGTGATAACACTCCCGCGATAACACTCCCGCGATAACACTCCCGCGATAACACCCGCGCGATAACACTCCCGCGATAACACCCGCGCGATATCACCCGCGTGTTAACACCAGCGCGATAACACTCCCGCGATAACACTCCCGCGATAACACTCCCGCGATAACACCCGCGCGTTAACACTCCCGGGATTACTCCCGCGCAATAACACCCGCGCGATAACACTCCCGCTATAACACCCGCGCGTTAATACCCTTGCGATAACACCCACGCGATAACACTCCCGTGATAACGCGCGATAATACTCCCGCGATAACACTCCCGCGATAACACTCCCGTGAAAACACTCGATAACACCCGCGCGATAACACTCCCGCGATAACACTGAACTAATTACCACTTATAACAATTCACTAGCTTATTACCATTAGTTATAATCATTACGATATAAGCATCGATAATAATAGCGCATGCAGTACTGATTTTGAGAGCGCCAAATCCGTAGGGATTATACAGAGTCAGAGCATTTATGAACATGTTATATACACTGATATACACCAGTATATTCACAAAGATGTATATCTTTGTATATACACTGTGTACACTTCTCAATGTATATACTCTGATACGTAAACGGAAACTTCGATGTGTGTATCCACAAATACACATCTCTGGGTGTATATATACTGACGGATTTACACATTTCAGTGTATTTTACGTGTAGGTAGGAGAGTGTAATGCAGCGACCCTCCTGTTGTAGCTGGTCCAATCACAGTGAGGGAAAATAAGCTTTGTCAGGCTCAGCTTCGAGGCTTCGAAGCTTTTCATGAAGCTTTTGAATGAGTCGTTTCTTAGCGGAGTTTTTAACCTCTTCATGAACTCGGGATTCATACACCCAAAGGTGTATGTTTCTCCGTGTATACACCCAGAATTTAATTCCCATTCTAGTTATTAAAGTATTCGTGATTGGTGGTATACAGGTTGGTTAATAGGGTTTGAAGCCTATCGACTACACAAGGGTTGCGCGGTAACCTATCTACTGCCAGACAAGAATTTTTTAATACCCAAAGAATTCACACAAATTCTTAACATATATTCCCTGAGAGATATGCAGCTGTCAGGATATATACCCGGTAGATAAACAGGTGACTTACAGCCCTGATAACCCATGTGTAGCAGATAGACTTTAAACCCCACTAACCAACCAATCATCCTTAATGACCCTCGTGTAGTAGACAGACTTGAAACCCCCCATTAAAAATAATAATAATAATAATAATTATTTCTAAAAGTACAGTCCTAGCTGACATCAGCGACATTCCACTATATACGAAGTCCCTTGTTATGCTGAGCATTTCCCGAAAATTAGGTCAGTTTTGTCACCAGGATGCGATCCACGCCAGTCAACTAACACCCAGGTACCCATTTTAGTGCTAGGTGAACATGGACAACAGGTATCTTGAGGAAACATTTCCTAATGTTTGCACCGTATCGGGGATCGAACCCCGGACCTCAGTGTGTAAGCTGAGTGCGCTGCCAATAGCGCTGCGGGACACAGCATTTTTTATGAGTTGCTTAACGAAGACTGGATGTATCACTGAACCACCCCCTCCCCCTCCCATCTCTCTCTCTCTCTCCCTCTTCCTTTCCCTCCTGACATATATATGTCGTGCCGAATAGGTAAAACTTTTCATTTAGTAAGAATTCATTTAAAATTAAGTTCTGTCTAAAATGTTTTCTTATACGTTTAGATATATTTTTTTTTCATTTACGTTAATGTAAAAATTAATAATTTTGTACCAAAAGAACCTTAGAAAATTTACCTAACCTTATTATAACAAGCGCAATTTAATTTAGCTTAATTCAGCTAAATATATTTTAGATAAGTTCACAATAATTTAGTAATAAACAAATACGGTGAAACATATTTTTTTCGTTGGGTCCAGAATATATTTTGCGAAATTACTGCATACACAAATTTTCGCTTGCTTTCTTTGATTATTAGAGCGTTGGTATTTACGCCAAAATCGCAAATTTACCCATTCGGCAGGACATATTTTTTTTATTTTATTAACACATCGGCCATCTCCCACCAAGGCAGGGTAGCCCGAAAAAGAAAAAAATCATCCTTCACTCCATCACTGTCTTGCCAGAGGTGCGCTTACACTACAGTCATGAAACTGCAACATTAACACCCCTCCTTCAGAGTGCAGACACTGTACTTCCCATCTCCAGGACTCAAGTCCGGCCTGCCGGTTTCCCTGAAACCCTTCATAAATGTTGCCTTCCTCACACTCCAACAGCACAAGTACTAAAAACCATTTGCCTCCATTCGCTCCTATCTAACACGCTCATGCATGCTGTCTGGAAGTCCAAGCCCCTCGCACACAAAAACTCCTCTACCCCCTCCCTCCAACCTTTCCTAAGCTGACCCCTACCCTCCCTTCCCTTGATTACAGATTTATACACACTATTTCCTTCTATCCTCTCTACATGTCCGAACTACCTCAACAACCCATCCTCAGCCATCTAGATAACACTATGGAACAAAATTTCACTTTTGTCGTGTTCCTGGGAAATAAGCATTTTTTCCCTGCTCTATATAATTAAACAAATTAAAAAAAATTTTGATCCCAGAACTTTGCTTTTGTGGTCAGGACACTTCTGGAATACTTTCAAGAAAGACTGATGTAAAACTATTATGTTCTAGGGTTTTGCTTGGCAAATATAAAAACAGGGGCTCATAAACCAGCATTCAGCTCAGCTCTGGCTACCTGAGAAGACACATCAGAAGAAGTGAAATGGCATCAAGAGGCTGCAGCCATTCTCCAGATGCATTCTGCTACATATGTGGTCAATTCATTGCAACAAAAGCAAAAAAGTTCTCGGTAACAGCATCTAAAAAAATATGTGAAGCTTACAAAGCATATTTTGCCATGCCAGTTGCGGACCAAGACAAGACCTGGGCGCCTCATGTTGCTTGTGAACATTGTAAGAAAACATTGGAAGGTAAGAAAATCATTAGACATATGAAGGGTAAAATCTTGAATAGGAACATTTATTTAATTATATGTATGTAACAAAAACTAATTCTTTTGTTCTTTTACAGGATAGCATAGAGGAGAAAAAAAATGAAGTTTGCTGTTCTTAGAATATGACGTGAACCCACTGATCACTCAACCAACTGCTACTTCTGTCTGGTGGATCCTTCCAAACACCGAACTGGGAAAAATGCCCCTGCTATTTCTTATCCAGACCTTAACTCTTCTATTGCACCAGTGCCACACAGTGCTGATCTTCCTGTACCTACACCTCCAGAAAGAAGTCAACCGTTACAAGAAGAAAGCAGCAAAACAGAAAATGAAGAGCACAGTGAACAAGACTATTATCTCACAAATGCAGCTGTTGGAAGGTATCCTTACTACCCAAACCAAACAGACCTCAATGACCTTTCAGGATCTTGGTTTGACAAAGTCAAATGCTGAGCTTGAAAGCTCTCAAGTCCGAAATTCAATTCCCTTCCCACAATCATCCGGGACAGATTGTGGGAACAGTTTGATGATTATGGGAACAGTTTGATGAGGGGGACAGACTGTCCCCCTCATCAAACTGTTCGGGGTCTTGAACCCCCCAACACCATCTACCACAATTTCCGACATAAGTCCGTTAACTAGAGCTCTATAGAAGACTGCTCTCCTATGGCCTTTAATTGACTCAACCGATCTTCTAATATGCACATGGGATAATAACATTTAATCCGAGTAGAGTTCCCCTTCCAGCATTCCTTGCTTCCCTCAGTATCCTTACTTCTGCAACCGCCCGCGAGGACATATCCCTCCTCTCTTGTCTAACGCTCTCTCGTGTACTGAGCACTCACCTCACTCTCCACTTCATGATAATGTACATCTGGATGTTTCCTTCTTCTTTGTATTGATAGTCACGCCTTGGACCTTGTTACCATCCAACACTCAGCACAAAGAAACGGTACATCATTTGCATTATCTGCCATTGCACTGAAGAACACACCACAAAGAATAGAGGACTTTACCATGCACAGGACTCGAGTGAACACTCTCTCACCCTTCAAACAGCTGTCAAGCTATAACGTTCAGTAGAAAAGGCCCTGTGTGTGGAAAAGGGTTGTGCAGCTTTAGCCACAGGGAGGCTGCTCGTATTTACTTATGTTACCTACTCCCACCTGGGAGTCGGTATACACACACGAACAGGAACTAGAGTATCCTAACAGGATAAAACAAAAAAAAATGCTATCTCATTAGGGAAGATTTAAAGGCAAGTGAACCGAGTATGGCTGGCCTGAAAAGAAAGAATGGGCAGAAAGGCTCAAGAACAAAATGGAACAAGAATGTTAAAAAAAGGTTAAATGAGTTTTGCAATAACGTGGTAGAGAACCTATCTGTAGAGAACAAGACTGGGAGTATCACGTTGTAGCTGCTGGAGGAAGAACTGGATGTGCTGATGCAGGATATTAAGATGAGGTCCGAAATAAACAAGGTGACTGAAATGGGAACATCAGCAGAGAGCGAGGGGACTGAATTAAGGAATGGAGATAAGAAACCCCTTGCAGAAGAAATATCAGTCAATCAGGGTGTCCGGTAGATGATAAGGGAAACAACAAAGGTTAGGTTAGGTTAAATCAGATTCAGATATATGGAGGGAAAAGAAATGAGAAGAAGAGAGGCAGAGGTCAATAATTATTCATTGACTTCAGGAGGCTAAAGTTAAGACCTATGACTAAAGAAAACATTGAGAGGAAAAAGAGATGAAGAGCATAATTGCAGTAACAGGAGAGAAGGACATGTCTCAGGTTACAAAATTTTAGACTTCTTGGGGGGTATTTAAATGAAAAAAAAATTGCCAATCAAATTGACATTCAAGACAGATATGGTATGGAACAGGATACTGCAACAGAAGCCACTGTCAAAGGACTCCTGAGAATATCAGCAAGTGTACCTCGATCAAAACAGAACACAAATAGAAAGGAAACAACTGAGAGAGTAAGAAGGCACCAATGGAAGGAAAGAAAGACAGGGCAGGAAATCACAAACAAGAAAGTTCACCCCCTGGGGAAACACCAAACACACAATGCTAACAGAACCCCCTCAACCCCTTGTCGCCCCATACCAACGAAACATAGTAACCAGAAACAAACCACACTCCACAGCCCCCATCCACCAAGCTTTAATTTCACAATCACAGCAGCCTCCCATAATATTCCACCCTGCCTCCCACATCCCCGGTCTGCACCCTCCTCTTTCACCTCCCAAAATGCTGTACTGGAAAGGAAGCTAAATGTATGGTACACCAATGCAGATGGAATAACGTAAGAGTGAAGAATGGCAAGAACAAATCATTGATGCATCCCCTGACATCAAAGCACTAACAGAGATAAAACTTACAGGGGTTTTTACAGATGCCATCTTTCCAAATGGATTTCAAAAGCTGAGGGAAGAGAGAGAACATAGGAGTTGCACTGCTCATCAAAAACCAGAGGAGTTTAGAGGAAATGGAAGGAATGGACAGAGAGTAAACAAATGACTTCATTGTAGGAACACTAGGGGTCCAAAAGTGATGATAACAGTGATATACAACCAGCCACTGAAAATCAGGAGGCCAGGACAAGAGTATGATGAGTGCAACAGAGCAATGGTGGATATAGTAGCTGAAGTGGCTAGAAGAGCTCATATGGGTAGGACAAAATTACCCGTCATGGGGGGATTTCAATCATAATGAGTTTGGCTGGGAAAACCTTGAGCTACATGGGAGACCAGAAACGTAGAGGTCTAAGATGGTGGAAACAGTACTGGAAAAGGTCATGCACCAACATGTTAGGGATACAACCAGAGAGAGAGAGAGGAGAGGAGGTTGCAGCAAGGTTGGATCTCATATTCACTTTGAACAGTTCAGACATAGGTGATATCACATACGAAAGACCCCTTGGCGCTAGTGATCATGACGTCTTGAGTTTTGAATACTTTGTACAGTTAATAGTTGAGAATGCAGCAGCATGAAAAGGACAAGAGAAGCCAAACCTCAAAAAAGGGGACTACATAGGTATAAGGAGATTTCTGCACAAGGTGCAGGGGGAAAAAGAAATAGAGAGAACCAGTAAATGAAATGATGGAACCAGTAACTAAGCGCAGGGAGGCAGAGAAATTCATACCAAAGGGTAACATAAAATATGTTATGACCAGAGTGAGCCCATGCTTTAACTGGTGCAAAGGAAAAAGTACAGAAGGCAAAGGACTCAAGAAAACAAGGAATAACCAGAAATGAATATGAAGGGATAAGGAGATAAACCCAGAGGCAATATGAGAATGACAAAGCAGCAAAAGCCAAGTCTGAACCAATATTGCTATACAGTCACATTAGGGTGAAAATAATAGTCAAGGACCAGGTAATCAAGCTGAGGAAAGAAAACGAGAAGTTCACAAAGAGTGGCCAGGATGTATGTGAAGAACTTAACACGAAATTTAGAGAAGTATTCACAATAGAGACAGAAATACTTCCAGCAGACCAAGGAGGTAGGGTGCACCAGCAAGTGCTGTACACAATATAAATAACCAAAGTGGTGGTGAAGAAACTAGTAGGTGAACTAGATACCTCGATGGTGACTCTCGAAATCGTAATGACACGATTGCAAACAAACCATACCACGGGCGGGATTTGAACCCGCGGTCAGAGAGTCTCAAAACTCAAAACTTTCGTGAGTCGTGTTGACGGCTTTGAGGGGACTTGAGCTAGAGTTCGTCACGGCCATGCTAGCGGGAGATTCGTCTGTAAAAACTTGCATTTGTGGACACAGTGGTGCCTATGCTAACCTTCCTATGGTGTAGAAATAAACCTGGTTGGACGAATCTTATTGAAGCTAGCTAGCAAAGTGGCTAACGCGATGGTCTGGAGTTTTGAGACTCTCTGACCGTGGGTTCAAATTCCGCCCGTGGTATGGTTTACCTCGAAGGTGGTGGGCCCAGGTAATATATCTCCATGGGTCCGGAGAGAGGAAGCTGAGGAACTGTATATGCCACTAGCAGCAATCTTCAATAAATCTACTGACACTTGGTAACTGCCTGAGGTGAGGATGACATCAATTTTTTAAGAAAGGAGACAGACAGGCAGCACTAAACTACAGACCAGTGTCACTGACATGTATGGTATGTAGTCATGGAAAAGATTATCAGGAGAAGGGCGGTGGACCACATTCAAAGGATTGGGCTCATACATGACAATCAGCACAGCTTCAGGGATGAGAGATCCTGTGTGAAAAATCTACTTGGGTTAGGCAGGAATAGTAGGGAAAGTACTGCAATGGACCAGGAAATGCCTGACAAGAAGGAAACAACGAGTGTTGGTACGTGATGAAGAATAGATTCAGAAGTGTCACTCTTCGCTGATGTGAAACTGAAGAGGAGAATACAAGCGGGTGAGGATCAGGTAAGACTACTAGGAGATCTCGATGGGCTGCAAGTCTGGTCAGACAAATGGCTCCAACAAGTGCAAAGTCATGAACATAGGAGGACAAAGAAGACCGCAGATGGAATACAGGTTAAGGAACCAAAGACTGCAAACTTCACTTAAAGAAAAGGGTCTTGGAATAAACATTATTCCGAGCATGTCCCCTGAGGCGAACATCAATCATATAACTGCTGCAGCATTTGGGCACCTGGCTAACCTGTGAATAGCATTTCGACATCAAGGTAAGGAGTTATTCACGTCACTGTACACCGTGTACGTCGGGCCCATACTGGAGTATGCAGGACCAGTATAGAACCCAAACCTAGTCAAACACGTCAAAACTCGAGAAAGTGCAAATATTTTCCACAAGGCTAGTACCAGAACTGAAGGGAATGTCTTACGAGGAAGGGTTAAGGGAACTCAACCTAATGACACTAGAGGATAGGAGGGATTTGATAACAACATATAAAATACAAAGAAGAATTGACAAAATGGACAGGGCTCGATCATTATAATCAGAGAAAGCGCTAAATTGACAAGGGGTCGTACAGGGCTCCGGGGCAGAAAGTAGTGTTGAGGTTACAAACAGCTAGGTGGAGAGGGGGTCAGAGGTGAGGGGACAAAAGGACTGAAAAGGATGGTAAGGGCTATGTGCCAAAGTTCGTACAGTAAGGCAGTTACTGACAGTCAAAAAGTAATTGTAAGTCAAAGGCAGGGCCATCTGCAAGAAAGGAAGTTAAGGCAAGAATGGTGGAGTGGTGGCGGCGTTGGAAGAAAATCCTGCAAGTTCACTGGTAAACCGGGCAATTGACAAGAAAGTGAAGAACCGAAATAGGGACTTGACAAACCTCAAAGAGGAAGAGTGCGTCATTCCATGAGGTACCCATGGGTAGGGCGGATATGGCCAATGCAGTGCCGGGAGAGAGCAGTCTCCCGATAACGGCAACGGTGGTAAGAAGTTGGACACAAACCTGAAAACGGTTTAATAGAGCACAATAGAGTACAAACCTAAAAGCGGTTTAATAGAGTACAGGAAGCTCATGTACAGCTGACCACGCAGCAGCATCCACTTATTCATTGCCCTGCACATTAACGTGTCCAGGGACCCAAGAGAAAACGACGACTTTGTTCTTGCTAGCCACACGGCGCAACCATAGTTGAATACGAAGGACTAATGGATTAGGGGACTCAAATTGTTTAATGGCTTGTAAGGCACTGAGGGAATCTGAAATGAACTCAAACGTCCAAGGAGACATATATATAATACGGAGAAGCGCAATGAGAATGACATACAGCTCGGCAGTAAAAATACTAGTCAAATCTAACAAATGTCCTTGGACAACATTGTCAGGGAACACTGCCATGAACCTAACACCATCAGAAGATTTGGAACCATCTGTATAAACAGCAATGGCATGAGCATACGACCGGAAGTGATCAAGAAAAAGAGAGGGGGAAGCAGTTGTAGGTAGAAGAGCTTTGGCTCAGGGCAATAGGGAAGAACAGATACGAACTGTAGGAACCTCAGAAGGGAGAAGGAAAAAGGCAGACGCTAAATGAACATGCAAGGAAGGTAAGTGGAGAGAAGACCGGAGTGAAGACGAAGAGAAAACGGTCGGAGTGAGCAGGGGCGTCGAACATATAATGGGTTTTTATTAATGTCTAAGACCAACCTATACGTAGACGGAACACGAAGGTCATGAGAGCGGACAAAGTAATGAAGGCAATGAGGATCGCTACGATCAGCTAAGGAAGGAATATTCGCCTCAGCATAGAACCTTTCAACCGGGGAATAACGAAAGGCACCAAGGCATAAACGTAGGCTTTGATGATGAAGGGGATCTAACTTAGAGAAAGTGGTAGTAGAGGCTGCAGAATAGACCTGGTCTCAATGATCCAACTTGGACAAGACTAGGGCGGAATGCAAGCGGAGGAGAGTTCGGCGATCTGCTCCCCATGAACGATACGCAATAATTTTAAGGAGATTCAGCCGACTATGGCAAGTTGCCTTCAAAGAAGAAATGTCAGGTTCCATGTCAAACGGCGATCGAAGAGAAGACCAAGAAACTTGACAGTATCACATTCTGGTGTATGTGAGCCGTGTAAATACAAGGGAATATCTGGGATAAGAGAACGTCTAGTGAAGGTAATGAAACGGGTTTTCGTACCAAAAAAATTAAAGCCATGACAGTCAGTGCGACAGTCAGCGTCAGAGGAAGCTATATCAACGTCATCTATATAAAGTGACGACCAAATATATGATGAAAGAACGGAAGGTAGGTCATTTATAGCTAAGAGAAAAAGGGTAGTGCTAAGGACACAACTTTGTGGGACTCCCTCGGCTTGTACAAAGTCTGAGAAAAGCGAGGCGCCAACACAGACCCGAAAATGTCTGCCAAATAAGAAAGCAGCAAGGAAGGTTGGTGGGTTATCATGGAGGCCTAAAGAATGGGCTTGGGTTAAAATTTTATACCTCCAAGTGGTGTTATATGCCTTCAATATCAAAAAAGACTACTAGGACGGAGTGTTTGTTAACAAAGGCATTTCACACATACGTATCTAAGTGGAGCAAGAGGTCCAAAGCAGAGCGGCCCTTGCGAAAGCCGTGCTTGTGAGGGGAAAGACTATTGCAAGTCTCCAAGAACCATTTCAGACGTCTATTCACCAATCGTTCCACCACCTTGCAGACTACACTGGTCAGAGCAATGGGACGATAGTGAGAGGTATCATTCCCCGAGGTGCCTCGTTTGTGAAACTGTAGTACAATGGCAGATTTGCATTGTTGAGGTAGAACCCCTCATGCCCAAATAAGATTGAAAAGACGCAAAAGGACTGGAAGGAGAGTAGCATACTGTTATGAATATCATCAGGTCCAACTGCCGACGGCAGGCAAGCGGAAATCGTGGACTTTAGCTCTAGGAGAGTGAGAGGTTCCTAATATGGCTGCATTCCATTAGAGGAGAAATTCAAGGGCAATTGCTCCTTGGTAGACTTAAATGCAAGAAATGAGAGACAAAGGTGAAGCCCTTTGGAGAAAGAGAAAAGATAGTTCCCGATTTCTGTGGCAACTTGAAGAGGTTCTGCAATACTAAAACCAGCAACCCGCAAAAAGGGAGTTGGGTCCGGAGTGTACTGGCCACAACTTCTGTACCTTCTTCCAAACCGCACACATAGGGGACGACGAGGTAATGGTAGACACGTAGTCTTGCCAATAAGTGCTTTTAGCATTGTGTATAATGCGGCGAGCACCTGCCCTTGCCTGCTTAAAATCTATAAGATGTTCTGAGGTCCAGATATATCTATAATGGCCCCATGCAGCACGTTTTAAGCGCGCTATACAGGCACGCAGGAGACCATCAAGGCACACATGTCTGAGAATGCCTGCCTGAGGTTTGAGGAATAGAACTTGACGCCACAATCAAAACTAAGGTCGAAAACTGGTGTACCAGTTCATCAGTAGAGGACGAAAAGGGTTCCTCACAAAAGGTGGTAAGATGAGAGTAAGTCCCAATTTGTTTGTGCAAATTGCCAATAAAGGCTACGAGGCGGCTGTGAATAAGTATTAGAAGTAAGAAGAATAGGAAAATAATTAGTCACGTAAATCTGGAAGAACAGACCAAGCGTAATCAAGTGCAATTGACGAGGAACAGATAGAAAGATCAGTACAAGAGAGAGACTGAGTGCGAGTCAAAATGGGTAGGAGTACCTATATTTAAAACATGAAGAGGATGAGAAGCGAGAAGAATCTCCAACTGATCACCATCATCAGTGGGACCCTCCCCACAGATGATGGTGAACATTACAATCACGTAACAAGATGGGCGGCAGTAGAGATCAAAAGCGCAATATCCGAGATACAAAATGCACTGAAGGGGGAAAGATATAGAGAACAAACTGTGTACCGTGTAAATACATATGAGCTGCAGCTTAATGCAGCAAAGAACGAACAAAAACTTATTGATACGGTATACCAACGAGCACAAGTGTTCTCTCATTAAATGATTTATCAGGAAAGGGATCAGAAGAATGTAACAGCACATAGCCTGAAACGGGACAAATGACAACTGAACGAACTTTGGGCTCTTGTAGCCCGACACATATTGGGAAAAACCGGGAGAGCAACACTTCGAGTTCTCACCGATTACCCCTGAGGCAACGAATATTCCATTGTAAATAAGACATTATTCACAAAGACAGGTATGCTGACAATAAGAAGTGATAAATCTATGGGCGATCAGGGTCAGTGAAGGCAACGCGTGGGGACAACGGTTAGCATGTAAGGAAGGAGGGATCATATTGCTGTGATGGAAAAGATTGTTGCGAGGGTCATGAAAAAGAAGGGGCAGAAGGAGGCACATCGGTCTCCATCGAGGGTTTCCTCTCAGCAATTTAGTTGGAGATAGCTTCAAGAGTCTCAGCAGATGGGGAAGATGCTGATACCATGATTTCAGAGACAGCTGGGGTAGAGCAAGTAGAGATTGGGGTGATTATGGAGGGAACCAAGAATGGGTGGGGAGTATGAACCTGGAGAGATACGTTGGCGGGGGCAGAAGGCAGTAGAGTCCTCCAGTGGAACAGGAGAGGAAGGAGGTTGGAAGGTAACTAGGGAAGAAGATTGGGGGAGGAAGAGGATAAGAAGGAACTACTCGAGAGGGGGGGTGAACCTCCACCTTCGTGTGAGAGTTCGAAAGGAGGTGAGAACTAGGCACCGAGGTAGAAGATATATTCAACTTAGCAGGTGGCAGATGCAAGAAGTTGTAGGCTTGTGAGGTCTCATACACTGAGAAACTAGCGAGCGAGATGAAGTAAAAGTAGGAAGAAGAACAGAGGTAGGATTTTCAGAGGGTAAAACCGCAAAAGAATTAGAAACAGTGGTGACCCTGGAAAACATGGTAGTAGAGGAGCTGGTAGGAGAGAGAACCGTCAAGGTTGGAGGTCTCCGAGCTACTCGAGAACAAGGAACACGAGGAAGATTTCCCTGAAGGCGGAGCTGAGAGACAGCCATAGCGTAATAAGGCCTTCACACTCTAAGATAACGTTCATTTCCATAGACTTGGCAACAGCGAGAAAAAGAAGGACGAGATTCATTGCAATTGAAACAAGAGGGGGGAGGAAGACTGCAAGATGTATTGGCATGATGTGTGGCACTACAGACCGGGCACTTCACCACAGATCTGCAGTATTTAGCAGGGTGTCAGAAGTGCCAGCAATTATGACACTGTTGGGGTACGCCCCAACAGTGTCTAGGCGATGGCTTGCAATGTAAAAGAAGGACAGGAGTTCACGGCAGTCGTAGGTTAAGCAGGCGATATTACTGGAGATGCACCTCCTCCTGCAAGTGGGCAGGACGTATGTATTCACTTTGAGAATAGGAAGGTCCTGAAGGACTAATTGTTCTAAAACATCATCGCTGTAAGACAGAAAATCACTCTGTATAATGGTACACGGTAAAACCACCGTGCCACTGCAAGAACTTAGAGTAGCATGCTTATGAACTGTGACTGGAATGTCATCTATGGAAGTTACACTGGAAAGATCATGAGCTTGTTCTGAATTCTGAACTGTAATGACACGCGTACCGTTTCGAAGAGCGTGAAAGGATGTATTTTAGCCAATGGGTCATAAAAGAGCTTTATCAATATTGTGATCAGAAAGATAATCAGTTAGAGATGTCGGTTTTAAGGAAAAGAATTAGTCCAACATGTACTTGTAACCATGGTGTGCAAAGGAAGTGGGTGTCACATATGTCGTTTTTGGGTAGACATCGAAGAACCATCGTCAGTAGGTGGTCTAGAACGTTTAGGAGTTGCACTGTGGGCAGTCCAACCTGAGGGAGGTGGGTGATCCAAAAACCTTCGCACCCTATGTGGGAAAGCAGGACGCATGTTAGAGGCATGCAAGAGGCAGAGGCATTAACAGAAACAGGTTTTGCCTCAGCACCTGGAACAGGTGATGAAGCTTCACCAGCAGAAGGTACAGGGGGTACGAGAAGAGTCTAGAGAATGGTCCAATAACGAAGCGGAATCAGAACACGATGTGGGAACAGAAAGGAGCCTGGGAGGAGAGGGGGGGGGAAGGAATCATAGAACGAAGACTCCAGGATAGTGGTGCTTCTTTTGGTTATCCTCTTTCTTATTTTAAAGAAAAAAAGAAAGAAGGTAAGAGAGAAAAGAGGGACAGTGGAGGGACAGTCATGGAAGGGCCGTAAGTTCCTCCCCTCAACCGATATGGCCTCGAGCCCACAAGCAGTGAAGATGCAGCATGGAGCCCGTGGCATACCCTAATTTTCACGCCAGTAAACCAGCGCTCCGGGATAACAACCTCATATCTACCGAGCCACCTCTGAGGACCAAAGAAAGGGCGGTCGGAAACCCGCCACAAAGCATACCACCTTCAGCTGCCACCTCCCAGAACCGACAGGCAGCCTCCTGTGACACACACATCATCTGCAGGACATCCCGCCCACTTCTTGGAAATCCATGAAGGAAGCAGGGCACCTCCAGACAATTCAGATTTCATGGCAAACTACACCACCCCCGAGGGGCCCCAAGGAGTGGGATGAACCCTGCAGACTTCCCTCTACCTAGAAACAGTAATGCCAGAGGGTAGGATCCCAGAGACTATAAACGGGACAGGGAAAGGGCTGGGTTGGGAGAGGCGAGAAAAGGGGAAAAGGGGGAGATGGGGAGGATGGGATAGGGAAGGGAGAATTGGGGGTAATTAGGTTCGGTCTGAAGAAGGAAAGCAAAAGGTCTAATTCCTCAGACCAAGAGCCTTTTCACCTCGCCAAGGAGCCCTCCTTGAAGAGGGACAGAGCTCGAAAGTTTCAGAGATGGGACAAAGGAACAAAGAGCCACAGCTGGATATTGAAAACTCAGACGAGTCAAAGAGATGTTAGGAAGTATTTATTTAGCCTTAGAGTTGTCAGGAAGTGGAATAATCTGGAAAGTGAAGCAGTGGAGGCAGGATCCATACACAGCTTTAAGAAGAGGTATGATGAGGTTCTCGGAGCGGGGAGAGAGTGGCCTAGTATGGACCAGAGAAGAGGCGGGACCAGGAGCTATGACTTGACCTTTGCAACCCCATATAGGTGAGTGTACACACACACACACACACACACACACACACACACACACACACACACACACACACTAATTTTATTTGGGACCGCCTCAGAAAAGCAGATTATTTTTGTTTTTATTGTTTTATTTATTCATGTAAAGAGTTACATTCACTTGTGAATGTCTCAATAGAGATCAACAGCACCCAGGTCCTCCTTCAGCTAACTGAGACATACACACCACCTAACCCTTTTAACATAATTCCCTAGATTAAATAGGTGAATTAAGCTTGCTTTTGTCGCGTATGATTAAATTTCTCGCTTCCACAGAGTCTCACGCTCATGTTTCTCAAAACATGTATACATGCATACTGTAACCAGAGGGAGAGAACATGATAGAACTTGTGAATATGAGAAAGGTTTATTTGGTGGTTGTCAACACCCAGGCTATCTGAGGAGAACTATCTACTCATACCTACATTAAAAAATAGTGTATTATCTAGACGTTTGAGTCAATGACAAAAAGTCAAACGACTTTTTCCTTACCCTCTGTTCTTCCTGGCATGAAAACCACGGGAATAACGGTATAGAATTTACAGGGAATGGACGACGTGGGATACATCGACCTCCACAAAATTCCTTCGGATTATATATACATTATAGTTATTCCACTGTCATTCACAGAGCTGTGTACCTGTGATGCTACTTGTGATTCCCTCCAGAACTACTGTTATTGAGTCGGTTGCCTCATTGTTCACTGATCATCCTTACCAGTCACTGAACTGACATTATGAATCTATTCTGAGAATGCGTCATCTATTGAATAAATATGACAATCTGCATATGGTTAGTGAGTGGACGAGTGAGATAGCGAGTGTTCTTGGAAAGGTCTCGCTTGTGTCCTATAAACCTTACAATTCACTATAACCTATTATTACGTTATTTAATATTTAAAACAACTTGGGCTAACCCAGAAATCTTGACTCTTAAGTGTGTACTGATCAGGCGGTCCTGAAGGTTCTAGTGACTGGAGAACGATGTACTGAGCAGGCGGTCCTGAAGGTTCTAGTGACTGGAGAACGATGTACTGAGCAGGCGGTCCTGAAGGTTCTAGTGACTGGAGAACGATGTACTGAGCAGGCGGTCCTGAAGGTTCTAGTGACTGGAGAACGATGTACTGAGCAGGCGGTCCTGAAGGTTCTAGTGACTGGAGAACGATGTACTGAGCAGGCGGTCCTGAAGGTTCTAGTGACTGGAGAACGATGTACTGAGCAGGCGGTCCTGAAGGTTCTAGTGACTGGAGAACGATGTACTGAGCAGGCGGTCCTGAAGGTTCTAGTGACTGGAGAACGATGTACTGAGCAGGCGGTCCTGAAGGTTCTAGTGACTGGAGAACGATGTACTGAGCAGGCGGTCCTGAAGGTTCTAGTGACTGGAGAACGATGTACTGAGCAGGCAGTCCTGAAGGTTCTAGTGACTGGAGAACGATATCTCTAACTGCATCTTATACTTTCAACTATCTCTCGCTGTCTCCAAAGAGCCATATAATACTCTGCTGGCTGTCTTTACATGTCTAGACCTTTATAAAGATTCCCTTTTTCTAACTTTTTTATATTTTTTTACATAGCACTCTTATAAAATTAATAATTATATTACCGCAGACACGATTAAATGAGCGCTGTCCGTTTACGAGCAAATGACATGGTTCGTGCTTCCTGATCATTGCTGCCTGCTTAGAACACCGTGTTGTGAGTTGACTGGAGAGTGATTGAGGCAGGAATAATATATAATCTTGCTCAGGTAGCATATTGTAGTGTATGAATATTGATTTGCCCTGCCGGTCCTGCTATGGGCGGTAGCTCGCTATCAACTGAGCTCAGGCCACTAAGGCATATGCATAATTTGAATCTGACATAACTGATACATTTGAGCATGTCAGTCATGATATGGCGTCGGCAGAGATTCTATATAATACTTACGAATATTGAACAAAAAAACATTATTGTACATTATCATTAGAGTATATTTAAGTGAAAAAACTCACAAAGAGAAATATACATAATTTGCAGTGTCTCACTAAGAGATGTATTCATTATAAACTGTGGCTCACTAAGAGAAACATGGTTAATATGTATAAGAAACATATACATGATAACTTGATATATTATAACTTGATCAATCGATTCATGTGATCTACGGTTCTGAAGAAGTTCCAAGTTCAGCTATACGATACAGCATATGATTCATGTCAAAGTCACCGATTGTTTTCAGTAGAAATCAAACCACACAAGACTATCTTGGATCTGTTCTCTGGCAAGTGTATAAAAATAGCATTGAACTCTTGTATGGTCAAAGACTATCTGGCTAATCTTCCAGTAGGTTGTTTATTCTGGAATTAATGGAGCACGATCTGTCCAAAACATGAGTTGGATCCTGGTAGATAACTCAAAGGTACTTTAAAGACCTAACTATTGCTAATGCTTCTTGTTCGCTCAGTTATTGTGCAATTACGATCAGCTTTAGTTGAGACTCGGCTAGCAAATGCAACTGGGTTATATTTGCAATTGGTCTTTTGAGTTAGGACGCAACTATGCCAATGGAGCTAGCATCTGTAATAAGATTGAAAGGCTTTTTAAAATTAGGAAATGTTATTATAGGAGCAGAGGTCAACTAGTTTATATATATATATATATATATATATATATATATATATATATATATATATATATATATATATATATATATTCTTTCTTTCTTTCAACACACCGGCCGTATCCCACCGAGGCGGGGTGGCCCAAAAGGAAAAACGAAAGTTTCTCCTTTTACATTTAGTAATATATACAGGAGAAGAGGTTACTAGCCCCTTGCTCCCGGCATTTTAGTTGCCTCTTACAACACGCATGGCTTACGGAGGAAGAATTCTGTTCCACTTCCCCATGGAGATAAGAGGAAATAAACAAGAATAAGAACTAGAAAGAAAATAGAAGAAAACCCAGAGGGGTGTGTATATATGTGCTTGTACATGTATGTGTAGTGTGACCTAAGTGTAAGTAGAAGTAGCAAGACGTACCTGAAATCTTGCATGTTCATGAGACAGAAAAAAGGACACCAGCAATCCTACCATCATGTAAAACAATTACAGGCTTTCGTTTTACACTCACTTGGCAGGACGGTAGTACCTCCCTGGGCGGTTGCTGTCTACCAACCTACTACCTTGAATATATATATATGTATATATATATATATATGTATATATATATATATATATATATGTATATATATATGCAATAAGATCACAGTAAACAGGTGATTTCAAAATATGCAAAACAACCACTCTGAAAGAATAGAGAAATTCCAAGCGCTTTCGTGACTACTCACATTATCAAGGAACTATGAAAGTGAAGCATCCAAGGAAGCTATATAAGGGGTCCGGCCAGCACCTCACTATCAGATCCCACAACGGTTAAACACGTGGCTCGCGGCGAGCCAACTTGGATAGGTCCTTTGCAAAACTCACCCCCAAACTATTCTACCCAAGAAAATTTAAAAATTATTTGTCCAGTGTATTATTAAATTCTTCCCAAATTCTATTAATTATAAATGGATCTAATTTATATGAACCAAAGGAAATATTCATATTATTGTCAAAACTGCTTTTTATGAAACAAGATTCAATTATATTCCTGTCGACCATGGACTTGCTAGATACTACTTTCTCAACTTTTTGAAAATCAATTGGATGGTTAAAATCTCTTACATGAATAAATAGAGCATTGGAATCTTGTCCAGTTCTAATGCTATATTTAATGTTGTTTTAATTTTAGTTCGAGATTTTTACCAGTTTGACCGTAATAAACTTTATCGCAAATTTTACAAGGAATCTTATAGACACATCCATCAGCATTTTGGAGGGAATTCTTTATCAAAAGTTTTTTTTACTGTATCAAGATTTTTGAATACAACTTTAATATTAAAAGTCTTAAGAAGAGAAGGCATGAAAACTTGGTTGATATGCCTTCTCTTCTTAAGACTTTTAATATTAAAGTTGTATTCAAAAATCTTGATACAGTAAAAAAACTTTTGATAAAGAATTCCCCCCAAAATGCTGATGGATGTGTCTAAAAGATTCCTTGTAAAATTTCCTCATGAAGAGATACTTGACGGACCCTTGCAACAAATCTAGGGTTGAAAATGCTTTGTTTTTTCCTATATTACGTAATAAATCACCAATAACAGAACATGGAAAACAGTTTGGAGTTGTTTTAGCTATTAATTTCATAAAATCAATCCCTAGACGCCTAGTACCATCTTCGTTGAACATTAAAACCATTGATGCATTCGTAGGTGAATTGCAATGAGCCATGACACCATCAACAAGCATCTGATTAACTTCTGCTACAGCAGTTTTCGAATGACACAAACCATAAAGAGGTACAGTTGCGAAACAAAGTTCCTGGACAGTCTCCCCTGAGCAGTAATAATGTCAGGCAACTCAGACGTAGTGAACAGATGAGTGAAGTCGATTTTCGTGAATGAATTAGCGCAGCTTGTAACGACGATGGTGACTGGTTGACAAAATTAATTGCCGTCACTTTCTGTGCATCTATATAGAAACAGATTTATGAATGTATACGTGAATTAATTACAGTGTGCCTATTATATCCAGTATTATAAAAACATGAAAAACATTAGGAAATGTGTCGATATATTTTTTTTGTTTTTGTTTTTGTTTTTTATTTATTTAAAACAATACAATACATTAAATAAATAATCACATTTCATTTCATTCACAGAAAGTATAATTACCCTTATCAATATATACGCTAGAACGGTTAACTTTACGTTGACATAAATTGTCGCCCGTCCTCTATGCATTATGTACCTAGCCTAAGGAAAACAAGATTACACAAATCTACGTTACACTAATCAAAAACATATTATATACATTATTATAAACAAAGAGAAACGTTATATCTATAATATACATTAGTGTTTGATTTTATGTCATTAAAGCCTTTAAACGGACATTGTACATAAACAAGTGCATATATAACAAAATATCCAAATACGAACAATATGTAATGATTCCGGTGCTCAGTCTACTGGATTACTGCAATGATACAAAACATATTCAGTACAATACACAAAGGTTCCACTTAATAGCATGACAAGTAACATTATGCAACATACACACACCACACATTCAAACCTGATATACACACACACACATTATTTTGTTTATATAAACAAAATACACACAGAAGAAAACGAGTGATACATCCACTAAACTGTCAAAGGAAAAACGTTACACTAATCATCGCATCCACAACAGTGATCAAATATGGGTAATAGGACTACGTACAGAAACACACATTGTTAACTTTCATATCTAGTCATATTCCTAACATGTATCCCAGGAATCCTCAAGCAGAACGTTACCAGGTATCAGCCACATGGCTAATACAAGGAAAGTATAAAATGAAAACTATATACATAAGTTGCACGAGGTGCTATGTGTCGATATATTGTATGGGAATCGAAAGGGAACTGTAAATAATGTTTCTGTCACATATCAGTCGTATATAATTAGGTGAAGCACAATTTTGATGTTAGGTAAATGAACACACATACAACTAATGTGACATTTTATTGTGGCAAGATTTCTTTCTCCAGGAGCTACGTCAAGTCCTTAGAAACATTACAATGACATAATGTGTGACCTTTAATCCCTCATGATTTACTACTATATGACCGGTTAGCACTTTGATTTATGGACTGCGTGATAAGTGGTTTAAAATATGAGTTCACTAGTACAAATATTCTAGAACAAGTTATTAGGATTATTGATTATTTTTGGAAAGCTTTAAAAATTGATTAGACAAAAATCTGAGTAAGAACAGATGAACATGAATAGGATTTATGTAATGTTATATTAAAATCATCATCCCGTAAATATTAAAGTGTATATGTCTTCAGGTGTGGTGTGTGTATAATAAAAAATTATTGTAGATGTAGACAATAGCTACATAAGTGACCAATGCAGCGAGTCCTTCGTTTCGTGGTTACAAACAATGCAGGGATACAAAACATATACATAAGTAACAAGGATCTATAATCGCCATTTCAAACACTATTAAACAGATAAGAGTCAGTTTGTTCATCTCTGAAGTATTTTTTTTTTATATTTTATTTAAAACCAATACAGTTTAACATAAAAATAAAGAAACAGTATGGATCTCAATCAAATTAACTGACAAACAGATTGCACCTATATGCTGGCAAGATATTGCTGCCAAACATACAACAAGAACTTACGGCAAGAACATAGCTAAAAAAAAAATACTGTCACAGGGTCATGAATTGACATATATACACATTCATTGGTGCAAAACCTTGCATATATATAAATTGTACATATAACATGACATCTGACAAAGGCTCAATACACTTGAACATAAAATATACAAAGAAGTTATATCAGTTAAATCCCATCCTTCGCATTAATCAAAAAACCAAAACCTAACATCATAATCTTACTAGAACATCTACATACTTATCCCTAACAATACAGCTTTACATATACCAACATACGAAAAAACATAAACCGTCTAGATATGTCCGTATACCGTACAGACTAAAACTTAACATCAAGAACTTAGCAATGACACCAAACCGGTATCAGGGTACAGACCAGAATTATAAACTTTAAAAAGAATCGAATCATACATATATAAAGTATTACATAACGTCTGACCCATGACAAAGGCTCAATACAATAGAAAGGGATATATATATGCATACACCCACACACACACACACACACACACACACACACACACACACACACACACACACACACACATACACACAAAAAGTTTCACAAAATCACATTAATCAGATGCACTGTATACACAAAGCAAAACAGTATCTAAGTATATTTCATCATGCAAAAACTCAGCACGTAACATAAATACAAACTAAAAACACACTTCATGTCGCAAATAACTTATTACTCAAGAATCATGTCTTACAAGACTGATACACATCAAAATAATACATAAAAAAATCTACTATATTATTCCTACATTCTGAAAAGTGTTATATCTAACATAACGAGACCTTGAGCTCCACATCCACACTTGGATGCCATAAAGTCTCAATGAAAACTAGGAAACCATTCCAAACCCACATTCACAACACTCTCACCACCCCTCCCCCCCATCCTCAAAGGAGGAGAGCCCGCTGTGACCCCCTGACTCCCTCCAACCTATGAAAACCCCTTCACTCACTCATTATTAATCACAGATTTACGAGAATCCCTAACGTTAGCATTCTATACCCCTCTGAGAAAGCCTGATCCCACCTCCTCCCATACAAATCTCTGTTACGACACATCGTACGATAGAACGTTACCGCAAGAACCTTTCTTCTCTCCTCACTATCCCGTCTCCCCCTCATCACCCACGACATATATATATATAATCTACCATGATATAATCTAAAGCTCTTATGACACCCTCGTCTAACCCACCCATATCTAGACTTAAAGCACGCAAAACCGACACCCCACGGCCCCCCACCCTTTGTACCAACCTACTTAACCAGCACCTAACCTCCTCTAGCCCTTCACAAAAGTAAACTACATGGAACGCAGTCTCATCCCCTCCACAGATACCACACCCCCCACCCTCTACAACCTGTCTGTTACGTAGTATCTCACCAGACGGAAGGATCCCATGCAGGAAACGAAAC
Source organism: Cherax quadricarinatus (assembly GCF_038502225.1). NCBI lineage: Eukaryota > Metazoa > Arthropoda > Malacostraca > Decapoda > Parastacidae > Cherax > Cherax quadricarinatus. The sequence goes on from NC_091354.1 coordinate 24,051,000, forward strand.
ATCACCTCACGTGCCCGAGGGTTTAACTTCATTTTACTAAATCTAAACCAAATACACTTCCACGCATACATGGGGAACAAACCCTCAACTGGGATAACGCACCTACCTACAAGTAACCTACACAAAACCCTTATACGAACCTTTCTCAGTTCCCTAACCAACATCACAGCCCTCAAAACGATTTCGCATTCCCTCAACTCCATTCCTCGATACCACATACCCAGCCTGTCGTGTATCCTTCCCAGCTGCCCTGCGTTCACACCCTCACGCAACACTTCCCATTTAATAAACACACATTTAGCCCTCCGTCTCAAATCCATCAACCCCAACCCACCCTGACTTACAGGTAACATTACAACTTCCCTCCGTAACCAATCACAACGCGAACCCCACAAAAATTTGAACACCCGTCTTAGAATCCCCGCAATCGCTGTCCCTGTAATTGAGAACACAGCTGCAACATGCCAAATCTTACTATACAATAAAATGTTTACGACTATCACTCACTGTATAAGAGTTAGGTGCTGGGGTCTCAGAACACCTAGACGCCCCACAATCCTGTCCAATAACCTATCCGAGTTTTCCACTCGTGCCGCAACCATGTCATCCTTATAAATAATACCACAAATCTTTAAAGACACCGCCCATTCTTTAACAACATTACGTCTCCCCCCCACACCCCCCACCCAAGAACCCAACCCCATGCACCTTGACTTCGCACTATTTACCTGCATACCCGTGGCACTTCCAAATAATTGCACAACCTAGTCCAACATTCCCATTGACATCCCTTCATGAATGAGAACAGTGGTGTCATCAACATATCCAATTAAACCCGGCCAGGCCCTCCCACCCCCCACACTTCCCTCACATGGCGTGCATAAGCTGCGGTCAACCATTCTATAAAAGGGGTCCTGGAAACACGCAAACAATATTTGGGACATGGGGCATCCCTGTCTAAGGCCTCTACCCATTGCAATATCCCTCCCCATACACCCATTAATCTGTATCCTCATTTTCGCCCCCCTTGTATAAAGTATTTACCCACTCGACTATTTCCTCCCCAAAACCCTGTCTCCTAAGTATAACCTGCAAAGCTCCCCTTTCCACTCTATCATATGCTCCCTGCCAATCTAGAGCCAACAGAGCTGCCCCTTCACCCCCACCCTTAGCTTCCACAAAACTTCTCAATATCCCATGTCCTTCAATCATCGACCTTCCCGGCAACCCAAATTGAGATTTTGGCACGACCCTTCCCACAACACATTTGAACCTATTACCTAAAATTTTTGCGAACACCTTATAGTCTGCACACATCAGCGATATGGCTCGGGAGTACTCCCGAAGGGTGGGCTGCCCCTTGACCTTCGGGACCAACACTACAACTGCTGTTACCTGCTTCTCCCCCAACTTACCCTTCTCCTTCATACGATTAAATAACCTAACTATAAATTCCCTTATTAACGTCCAGTGTTGTAAATAAAATTCTACTGGGAGACCGTCAATACTCGGCGCTTTCCCCTTCCTCATTCCCCTTAACGCATTCTCTATTTCCTCTGCCGTAATAGTCCCACCTAAAGCCTTTCTATCACTATTTCCTAAATTACACGTCACATATGTACACACCTTGTCCAACGCCACGTCACCCCCCCCCCCCCCCACTGTTCCAGTACTTCTCGTACCAAGCCTCCGCATACGCACACATCCCTTTCGTGGTTCGTTTCTCCTGTCCTGCTCTATAATTCCCAACCATCTCCGTTACCTCTAAACATGGGATAGCTGTCACCGCCTGCCTTTGCTTTTGATGCCGCAAAACACAAGCTGATGGCTTGTCGCCCCAAAGCACTTCCTCCACCCCTGCCTGCACCCTTACAGCTTGAAACCTTTCATTTTGCAACACCCTCAACCTCCCCTTTATTTCAGCTATTTCATCCATAGGAAAATTATTCCCCCCCACCCCCCGCCCATAGCAACCTCTTAACCTATCCTCTAAATAGTTAGCCAGTCCATATTTTAAATTATTAATACGTTTTCCTTCTCTCACATAAAACTTACTAATCCTTTCCTTTGCAACACTATCCCACCATGTCACAATGTCATCCACTCCCTGTTCTTCCACACTAAGCTCCCTCCATAGGACTGAAACCCCTCCAACCCCTCCTCATCACCTAACACACTTATATTTAATTTCCAATAACTTCTATATATGTCCGCGAGCGTCCCCCACCCAACCTCCACCACCACTGCCCTATGATCTGACATTGTAGCCTCCACAGTACTGAAAGATTTCATATCCACTCCCTGAGAAAGGTACACTATCTAGTCTCGCAGCATATCCACTCCTAACAAACGTATATTCAGTCTCCCACACCGCCCCTCCAAAGACATCACGTAACCGAACATCCCTTAATAAATCCCTAAGAGCCACAGACATATATCCAGCCCCTTTTGGGTCCACATCAGCCACCCTGATTACACTATTCCAGTCCCCACCAACTATCGCCACCTCTGGCAGTGCACTTAATAAAAACACAAGATCCTCACACACAAAATCATTCTTTACCTTTATGTTATTTTCTGCCGGCGCATACACACTCACAAAAGACACACGCTTACCCATCCACCACCCATCCACACGCAACACCCTCCCTCCCCCTCCCCCTCCTCCCTCGCTTCTCTGCAAAACAAACGGGCTCGTCTCCCTTATTAAAATTCCCACACCACCTTTTAGACGGGGAGATGGCAGGGTAACTACTCGAAATCCTGCCACCACCAACACCCTACCCTCTTTAAAATTGTGCTCCTGCAGGAACACAACGTCCACTCTAGATTTATTCAGGAAATTACGAAACCAATCTCTCTTCATACCGCTACATAACCCATTAACATTTACAGACATACACCTAAGGCCTATTAAAGTTTCCACCCCTGCTTCCTCTCATCACTCATTACAACTCCAGAGCTTGAATTTAAGTTTGACACCTTCAGAGTGCTCTCTTTCCCTCCCCCCTTCTTCTGGTGCCTCCTATCATGGCTACCACCACCTACACCACTACCTTCACACTTCACCTCAGTCTGTTTCCCAGGCCTTTGTGCAGGCGTAAGGACGTCATCAGAATCTGACGTAGCCGCCCTCTTTCTCGTGACCGTCATGTTACACATGTCTTGGTCAGATGTTGCCTCTCGATGAACCTCCACCTCTACCTGAGAATGGTTTAATGGTTCAATGGACGACTCCAAACCACCATCACGTCCCAAATTATCATGTCTCCGACTTTCTGGAAGCGACGACTCTCCGATGACACCACGCTCAGATGTAACGTCCCTCTCTGGCGGTGACAAAGTCTTCAACACCTCCACTAATTCCTCAATCTCAAAAACCTTCTCCTGTAATTGCTGCTCCTCCTTATCCACAGGAGACGATACCTGATCAGGCAGCTGGGGGAGGGACTCCAACTCACCGCCAGTCCTGTGTGCCCGATCCACTATCTCGCTCCACAAAACACCATGCCCTCCATCCGATGTTTGTTTCTCACCTGCCACCTTTGATGCAGGGGCTGCGACGTCCACCACAGGACCAGGCACACGTCTTCGCTTGTCACAGGTCGCCGCTATGTGATCATACTCACCACATAGGCGGCATGTACGTCGTTGTCCTGGGTACATTACCATTACCTGCGTCCTGAAATCTTGTAGATACACATAGGACGGTATTGGGTGCCTCAAAGTCATTTTGAGGTTGAAAGAACCCTCTGGAAAACCAGCATAGGCACCTGCCGCCCACGTACCATGTTGAGCATAATGCACCGTCCCATACGTCTCAAAAACTTTCCTTATATCAGCCTCGTCCGCCTCAAAGGGAACGTTGCGTAACTTGATCCACGTATAATGCCGTGAAACATCTATCATTCTTATACTGACAGCTGGTGTGACCCTAAGACTAACGTCCTGAAACCTGGTGACTAACGATTCATAAACCGTAGCTGATAGCAGTTTGACGAAAATTCTTTGGCCTCCGTTTAATGCTACACCATACAAGTCACTATCTTGTATGCCATATGTCTCCCGGATGATCTTTGGCAATAAGACTTGCGCAGAACTAGGCGTTATCGTTCCTTTAAGTAGCTCAATGCCTACAGTATTTATCCGGCGTCTCAGACTAACCGCTGTCTTGACAATCACAGTGCACCTATGTTGTAAACAGAGGCGTGACAGCACCACTTCACACCGCTGCAGCCAGGTAACTGACAAGGGAGCTCGCCTACAAACAGCAGAGGGGTGCAGAGCACAACCGCACTCTACTGTGGTCAGGCAGCGAATACTCTCTGAAGTACTTAGGGAGAGTTATCATCACAACAATGATCCCCACTATCACATAGCGCAACAGAAAGTTACATCCACTTCTCCCCCTGCCACTACTTTTGCTACCACTGCTACTATTACTACTACAACTATTACGACTATTTCTACCCCTAATACTGCTACTATTAATACTTATACCTCTATTAATACTATTACTACTCTTACTCCTGCTACTTCTAATGGTACTACAACTACCACTGCTGCTGCCGCTGCTGCTGCTGCTGCTGCTACTACTATACTACTACTTCTAATATCACTATTACTACTACTACTACTACTATTTCTGCTACTTCTACTGGTACTACTATTACTACTACAGCTGCTGCTGCTGCTACTACTACTATCGCTACCTCTATTATTATAACTACTACTACTTCCACTGGTACAACTACTACTGTTGCTACTAATATACTACTACTTCTACTGCTACTATCACCATTACTACTACTTATCTTACTTCTACTGGTGCTATTACTATAGCTGCTGCTGCTATTACTACCACTACTATTATAACTACTACTACCACTACTATTATTACTACTACTACCACTCTTACTACTACTACTTCCACTGGTACTACTACTGCTACTTCAGCATGGATCATTTAGGGTTCATCAGTGCTAGTGATTTTTGATCTCGTTTTATTACCTAAATGTACTCTCTGTGTCCCTGTATTTTTTGTATCAACTTTACAAAGCTCTGGAGAGCGAAACGTTACCACAACAAAATGTGAAATTAGTTGAGCAAATGTTCTTTTATCTAGCACGAATGCACCTCTCTTATCACTGCCGGCCAAGAAGATTCCCAACTTATTTCTGAACGTCTTAAGAGTCGCTTTCCGCCAAACAAAACGGCATGCGAACCACGATCTTCCTGTTAGAGTGTCGGCTATTTATGTTCGATTTAGGAGTTGTGTCACCTTGAAGCTGTGATTTATGAGTTACTTCGCCTTGCATATGTGATTTATGAGTCATGTCGCCTTGCATATGTGATTTATAAGTTATGTCGCCTTGCATATGTGATTTATGAGTTATGTCGCCTTGCAGCTATAATGCATTAGTTATGTCGACTTGCATATGTGATTCATGAGTTATGTCGACTTGCAGCTGTGATTTCGTTATTCTTAATTTACGTTCTTTTAATCTGATAATTACAGTTTATATTAGAACTTGTGATTTCAGAGCCAGTTGTTGTTTTCATAGAAATACTGACAGGAGAACATGTCCACCTGCCTACGTCACATACTATTGTCTACAAATATATATAAATTATTTATAGGGTCTTCCCCTCCTGTGCACCCCTACCCTCTTTCTACGAACCACCACCTCCCAGCCCCTCCACCCCCCCCACCCCACCACCTCGCACCCCTACCCTTTTTCCATGGATGTTATAGTTTTCTATCTTTATCTTTGCATCCAAAAAATCCCTTGTGTGTGTTTTTGTAAATGGCCCAAACATGGCATTCGCTTCTGATAGGAGCCTACTAAAGTAACTAATTTTGTCGTTTTAATTTGATTTTAGATCCTGGATATTTGCAAATATGAAGCAGGAATTACCATTTGGGATGGGGTTTTTTTTTTTGCTTTGTGTTTTGTTAGTACCACTGGTGATGTTCTACCTGATATGGCCCCTGGTGTACATACCCCTGGTTTCTCCAGTACTGACTTTGCATGCGATTGTTTATTCAGCCCTGTTGGGCTGATGCCTGGTTTGGTATGCACCCCCTTCATACTAAACATTCATACCAAACATCTGAATCACTCTACCCACCTTTCTTAGCTCCTCCTTACCCCGTAGCAAAACAGTAGTATCATCCACATATCCAACGATGCCCCCTTTGCACCCCCCTCCATCTCCTGTTCTTCCATCACCCGCTCAACAGACTCATAGAAAGGATTCTGCACACACGCTAAAAGCAGCTGCGATAGCAGGCAACCCTGCCTTAAACCTCTCTCCATCGGTACACTTTCACCCAACCTCCCATTGACCTGTACCCTCACCTCCGCCTCAGCATACAGGGTGTTCACCCACCTCACTACCCCCTCCCGAAACCCCAACCTCTCTAAGCAAACCCCTAAGAAATCCCTGTCCTCGCAATCATATGCGTTCTACCAATCTAAACCTAGTATTCCCCCTCCCTTACAACTCTCTAGAAAATCCCTAATTAAACCATGTCCGTCCCTCATCCTTCTCCCTGGAATCCCCAACTGCCCCCCATTTGTAACACTAAACCTAACACTTTCCTCATTCTGTTGCCTAAAATCTTAGCAAAAATCTTGTAATCCGAGCACATTAACGTAGTTGCACAGTAATCATTCAAAACTCGGCATTCCTTCTTTTTGGGCACTAAAACCGTGACACCCATTCTTTGTGATTTCCCCATCCTCCCACTACTTAACATACAATTCAAAACCCCCACCAGACAATGCCGTACACTCTCCAATGACACCTATAAAAATCGTTGGGTATGCCATCTATCCCAGGGGTTTTACCCTGGCACAGCCCAAAAACTGCCTCCTCCACCTCCTCTACACTAATACTACTCTCGAGTCTGTCACTGTCCTGCTCACTCATCCCCAAAACGTCCCTCTCCCACTCCCCAGCCAACCCTCCTCCATTTCTCCCTAAACCAGAAATTGGCATACAAACTAATATGTTCCATGGTGGATAGGCCTTGACCCTCTTCAAATCCACCCCCCCTCTGTTCTTGCCACTATATACACCAAGGTAGTTTTTGTCTGCCTTTCCTTAAACTTCCTGAGTACAAATCCCGACGGCCTATCCCCCCTTAAACCATCCTCCAACCCCGCCCTAACTCTAATTGCCTCAAACTTTTCATTATGGATTTCCGCCAACCTATTTCGCAAACGTTCCATGTCCTCACTCTGCCCCACCCGTTCCTCTGCATAACAGTCATTTAACTGACCTTCAAGATAATTTTGTAGACCATAGCTACACCTCGCCATCTCCTTACCCCGTACTTTAAAAAAAATCGCGATTCCAACTTTAGCTCTCATTTCCCACCAATCCAGCAAATCCATCTCCCTATTCCTAGTCTCCCAAAAGGATTTCAACCAATTCTCAAATCCTGTAGCGTCACCCTCGTCCCTCAGGAGCCTCACATTCAATTTCCAGTATCCCATATAAACTCGCACTATACCATCTACCCACAAATCTGCTATAACAGCACGATGATCAGAAAAAGCCACATCTATAGTCCTCACCCTCTCCACACCTATTCCCTGCCTAACATAAATCCTATCTAACCGTGCCTCATACCCCCTACGAATAAAAGTGTGCTCCACTCCATATCCCCTACTCCCCACCACATCTACCACTCCAGCATCCCGCAAAACGTCTCTCAGAACCCCCAAAACACAACCCGCCCCCCTCAGAACCACATCCCCATTTCTAATTACACAATTCCAATCCCTGCCAAGCACTGTAATAGCCAGTAAACCTCTCAAATGATACACCAAGACATCGCGTACAAAATCCACCGTCACCCTAGCGTTACTAGTTGCTGTCATGTACACACCTGCAAAACAAACCCTCCCGGCTCCCCCAAAACCCATCCACCTTGACAACCCTCCCACCCCCCCTTCTCCCAACCCAGGATACACAAAGGACTGGTCTCCTTTACCGCCACAGCCACACCTCCTTTCAACCTCAAAGCATCACTGGTAAACAACCTATAACCTTTCAAAACCAACTCACATCCTAACCTATGATTATGTTCCTGCAAAAAACAAACATCAATACTAAATCTCCTTAAAAACCACTCTAACCATACCCTCTTGACCTCGGTCTTAAGACCGTTTACATTGAAAGTTACACATCTGAAATTACAAGAATGGCGGCTTACCCCTATGCCGCTGAGGCTTACTTGATCCTCCTTTCATAGGTCTCGGTCCATCTCTAGCAATCCCTCATTCCTGCCCTCCAACCCCTTCCTGTCCCTTCCTGCCAATCTTCCCATTGCTCCCCCCCTCCTCCTGGTCTCGCCGTTTCCACCACAGCTGCCCAAACTTTCTTCCCAGGCCGCTGCACTGGTGTGAGGACCTCATCCATGTCTGATGCCTCCACTGATCTCTTGCGGGAGCTACCCTTTACACACATATCTTCTTCAATGACATCTTCTTGATGGACCTCCACCACCACATTGCTCTCCATCCTAACCTCACTCAAGTCTTCCTTACCCCGTTTCTGTTCGTCCATCACCTTGACATCACCTAACCTTTGTCCCCTTCCACACCATGCTCCGACTCATCCAAAAAATCCTTCAGCACAGCCTCCAAAATCCCGTCCTGAGCTGAATCTGTAGTACCTAACGGTCTATCTGACAGCGTTATTCCCCCCCATCCCCGATCGTTTCCTCTGGTAGTGTAACACACGTCTCCAAAGCCACCTCTGCTCTTTCAACCTCCTCACTCCATAGGCCCTTCCCCCGGTCTTCCACATCACCCATCATAATGTCCAAGGCTTCTACCTGCTTGTCTTCAGAAGCTTTTTCTGGAACCCTAGGCCCCTGTCTCCTGGGGCATTGTGCCGCCATGTGCTCATAAGAGTCACATAAACAACACGTCCTCTGCTGCCCCGCATAGTGTACAAAAACCTGAGTTCTATAACCATCCAATGTGACATACGATGGTATCGGCCTCCTCAGGGTAATTTTCAGTGTGAAGGATCCTTCAGGCAGCCCCTCGTAGGAGCCGTCCCTCCACATTCCCATGCTCGGCGAGTGTACAGTCCCATAACCACTGAACACATCCTGTAGGCTGTATGCTGTCACTTCAAAAGGTACATTCCATACCTTCACCCAAGTAAAATACTTAAAAACATCATGCAAGCATACTTCCACTGCCGAATTGACGCTCATCCTCCTTTCTTGAAATTCGTCAACGATGCTGGAGTAGAAGTCGGCCCTCATGAACTTCACGAAGACCCTTGACATACCATTCAGCGCCACACCGTACAACTCTTCATTGGGGATGCCATAAACGTCCCTGATAATGCTTGGCAGGAGAACGTTCATCGTGGCGCTGCTTAAAGACCCCATGACCAGCTCAATGCAGACAGTATTTATGCACCGGCTCATTCGGTCCGCCATATTGGTGCTAATGCTATGTTTTCCTCACCAGGTGGCGTGCAAGAGAAACTGTAGAAGCGTCCTCTCTCCCTGCAGGTCGAGAGACGAAATGCCCCCTCTATCTGTAGAATTGGACCATTATTGAGAGGAGATTCGTATACTGACGATGAACAGGAAATGAGTGAAATCCCGAAAGAACAGTATGAGTCGGTGTTCAGCAACCCACTAAATGACAGTAAAGTAGAAAATACAGAAATATTTTTCACCCCAGCAGAAGGCCGCACAGACCAACTAACTGACATTAGTACAAATCCCATAGATTTCGAAAAAGAAATGGACAACAACCCCACTAACTCAGCACCTGGACCAGATTCATGGAATGCTCTGTTTATAAAGAAGTGCAAAGTGCCACTAGCACGAGCCCTCAGTATTCTTTGGAGAAAGAACTTAGATCTAGGTGACATACCAGAGGCCTTAAAGAATGCAGACATAGCTCCTTTGTATAAGGGAGGTTATAGAGAACTAGCTAAAAATTACAGACCAGTAGCCCTAACCTTGTACCATCATAAAAATCTTCGAAACAGTGATGAGACGGCAGATTACAAATTTCATGGACCAGCACAACCAGCATAACCCGAACCAACATGGTTTTAGAGCAGGGCGATCATGCCTGTCACAGCTGCTGAACCATTATGACAGAATTATGGAGGCATTGGAAGACGACCAAAATACAGATGTGATTAACACAGATTTTGCAAAGGCTTTTTACAAATGCGATCATGGAGAGATAGCTCACAAAATGAGGGCCATGGGCATTACGGGGAAGGTAGGCAGATGGATTTTCGTGTTTCTAACACACACAATACAAAACATAGTAGTAAACTGAGCACGATCCAGCATCACCGAGGTCAAAAGCTCAGTGCCCCAAGGCACTGTCCTGACCCCTCTGCTGTTTCTCATCCTCATAGAAAACATAAAAACACCCTTCATACTTTTGTATCATCATTTGCAGATGACACTAAAATAAGCATTTAAGTCACTACGGTAGAGGACGCTGAAAATTAAAAGAAGAAGGGTTTTCCATGGTGGAGAACACCATGATGTTCAATGGTGATAAGTTCCAGCTGCTTAGGTATGTTAGGTAAGACACATATGCAACAGTTAGACAACTTTATTCCGAAACGTTTCGCCTACACAGTAGGCTTCTTCAGTCGAATACAGAAAGTAGGCAGGAACAGTAGAGATGTGAAGACGATGTAATCAGTCCATCACCCTTAAAGTTCATCTTGTCAGACACTGCTTAGGTATGGAAAAGATGAATGGAAAGAATGAAAAACTCAAGAGGGTCACCAAATAGAATGAAAGGAACACGTAAAAGACCTGGGAATAATTATGTCAGCTGACCTTTCTTTTAAGGAACACTAAGACAAAGATCACGACAGCCAGAAAGATGAGAGGGCGGGTATTGAGAACTTTCATACTATGGAACAATGCTCTTCTCCAGACTGAGGGACTGACCACCTCAAAACTTTAAGGGTGATGGACTGATTACATCGTCTTCAAGTATCTTCTGCTTCTATCAACTTTTCTGTACTTGACTGAAGAAGCCTACTGTGTAGGCGAAACGTTTCATAATAAAGATACCTAACTGTTGCATATGTGTCTTACCTAACAAGGGAAATAATGACGATGGTGACACTCTTCAAATCGCTGCTGCTCCCTCATTTTGAATATTGCTCAGTGCTGACGGCCCCGTTCAAAGCAGGTGAAATATCAGAGATGGAACAAATTCAGAGATCGTTTATGGCTCACATTAAACCAGTAAAGCACCTAAATTACTGGGAATGCCTTCAAGTCTTCAACATGTACTCAATGGAGTGGAGGAGAGAGAGAGAGAGAGAGATACATTATAATATATACCTGGAAAGTACTCGAGGGCTTGGTCCCAAATTTGCACACTGCCATAACAACATACTGGAGTGAGATATGAGAGGAAGTGTAAAATAAACCCAGTGAGGATGAGGGGTGCAGAGGGGACAATAAGGGAACACTTGTGAGGGAAAAGTTTATTAGATAGGAATAGTGAAAGTACGAATGTATGGTGGTGGCAGTTTGTTAGGCAGTCTGCTTGTTAAGGTACAGTGGGTGACTAGCTCCCGCTATCCCCCCCCCCCTCCCCTCCCGTTTTACACCCGGTGGGAAGTGACGTGAGCGTCTCAAACCTATGGGGAATCTCTTGCTCCTATATAATATATTGTTGGGACTGTCTTAACAAGAGCTTCACTCTTATGCTTAACTTTATTCCTGTCTTGATTCAAACTTCAGTTAGATCATTTGTTTAATCCTCACATTTCTTTTAAAGGTCGTATGCTTATCATGTGAGTGATTTATCGAGCGGTGTGTAACTGAATTTTTTTTCTCTTCCGCATTTTAGCCTTGATTGTCGGGTCGGGTCATCCACTTCATGCAGAGATAAGATTAAGGGAGAATTGATCTAAGTATCAAGAGACGTCACTACACCTCTCTACCTACACTGGTCCGACCCCATCCTTCCACATGCAGCCCACCACCCTATCAGCTATATACCCTCCCGCTACACAGCATTCTCCTAGTTATAACTACACTAGCATTCCTGGTGTCTTTACTGGTTACTTAGTCTCAACAGTAGGTCAGAGGATCAGTCCACCTCTCCTCTGAAGAAAATATATTCTTGCAGACACCATCGACTGTCTAGTCACGACCAGCTGTCACCCCCCCCCCCATCATCGACAACGGCTTGAGTTCCAGGTTAATTTCCCCTCAAGGAAGGTTCCTTGATGTTGGTGAGGGGCTCTTGATTTAGGGAATTGGATCTGTGCTCCAGTTCCCCGAATTAAGCCTGAATGCCTTCCACATCCCCCCCCCCCAGGCGCTGTATAATCCTCCGGGTTTAGCGCTTCCCCTTGATTATAATAATAATCCAGGTTAATTCAAAGCTGTGCCCAGAACCAGCGCTGTATAGCCCCTGTGGTTTAGCGCTTCTTTTTTATTAATAATAATAATAATGTGCCCAGAACATCGGCACGGCACCATGTATATATTAACTTTGGTTCACTAATTATATTTCATTTTTTGTAAAGTAGGATTAATTTCATTTTTAATTGTTTTATATTATTGACTGATGTTTATTATAATAAAATTGTTTATCTTGTGTTATTATTGATCGTGTTTCCAATTGGGCCGCCACGCATGGGTTTAAATTTTCCAGCACCAAAACTCACCAAATTACTTTCACTAGATGCTCTGTCATCTCCGATCATCCTTTGTACCTCAATGGCTCCCGTATCCTTGAACGTGATAGTCAGGTTTCTAGGCCTTCTCTTTGACCGTAGGTTATCCTGGAAACCTCAAATTACCTCTCTGAAGGCAAATTGTCACAGCCGGCTGAACCTTCTTAAAACCCTTGCTCATCTTTCATGGGGAGCTGATCGTCGAACTCTCCTTCGCCTACATTCAGCCTCATTTTATCGAAACTCGATTATGGTGGCCAGATCTATTCAGCGGCCTCTTCTGCTACTCTCTCTAGCCTTGACCCCATTCATCACCAAGGATTATGTTTATGCCTTGGTGCTTTTCGCTCTTCCCCTGTTGAGAGCTTCTATGCAGAATCAAATGTTCCATCCTTGTCTGATCGCCATGATGCCCATTTCCTTAGCTATTATGTACGCTCTCATGATCTCCGCAATCCTTCCTATTATAGAATGGTCACCGATATTATTAGACATTTTTTATTTGTTCGCCACCCCTGTTTTCTCCATCCCTTCTCTCTTCGCCTACATTCGCTCTTGTCTTCCCTTCAGTTACCACCTTTATATTTTCATGTAGCATCTCACTTTTCCCTACCCCCCTGGGAAGTTCCAGCTGTTCGAATCTGTTCTTTCTCACTCCCTTGCTCGAAAGCCCAACTGCCTTGGGTAGCTTCCCGCTCTCTTTTTCTTGACCACTTCCACTCTCATTCATGCCATCGCAGTGTACACTGATGGCTCTGTCTTCTGATGGCATCGGATTCGCAGCAGTGTTTCCAGACAGCGTCGTGCGAGGGCATTTACTATCTTCGGCTAGCATTTTTACTGCTGAATTGTATGCCATTCTTGCAGCACTTATTCGTATTGCATCTATGCCTGTGTCATCATTTGTTGTTGTCTCAGACTCCCTTAGTGCTCTACAGGCTATATGGAAACTTGATACACCTCACCCCTAGTTCTCCATATCCAACTTTGGCTATGCTGTATCTCTACCAAGCATAAAGATATTGTTTTTTGTTGGGTCCCTGGTCATGTTGACGTACAGGGCAATGAACAGGCAGACTCTGCTTCGCGGTCAGCAGTACATGACCTACCAATTTCATATAGAGGTGTTCCATTTCCGGACTATTTTGCTGTAATAGCTACCCACCTTCACACCCGTTGGCAACAACGCTGGTCAACTCTACTCGGTGACAAACTTCATTCTGTTAAACCGAGTATAGGTTACTGGCCATCTTGTCATCAGCGCCGAGATTGGGAGACTACTCCCTCCCGCCTTCGCATTGGCCACACTCGTCTTACTCATGGGTATCTCATGGAGAGGCACCCTGTTCCTCTCTGTGAGAAGTGTCAAGTTCCAGTATCGATTTGCCACATTCTTCTTAGACTGCCCTCTCTATCAACAAGCACACAGAATTTACCTCCAACGTTGTCTCCGCTCTACTACTCTCTTTACCTTCCCTTCTTGCTGATGGACTCTCCTTTAATCCTGACTCTCTCATTGACTTCATTACAACGACTGATTTACTCCACAAACTCTGATGATGATACCTTTCGCACTCCCCTCAACCCTTTCTACCTCAATCTCTTGCTGCCCTCGACCCTTTCACTATCCATTGCCCCGCTATTCTCCGCAACCTACTACTCGTCCCTCTGCCTTTTGCCACCTGATACCCCTCGCTTCCTTCTTGCCCTGCAGCGCTGTATAGCCCTTGTGGTTTAGCGCTTCTTTTTTATAATAATAATTGTGTTATTATTGAATTTTCTATATTTATTTCCGTAAGGAAATAAATATAGATAGCTTTGCCAAATGCTATCTGAGGGTCTGACAGGGCTGAGTAAACGTTCACAACACTGTATCAACATCTGGGGTCCCAGACTATTCAACATCTTACCAGAAAATTTCAGAAACACAGCTGGAAGAAGTGTAGAAGCCTTCCAGAGGAAAATGGACGAGCATCTTCAACAGGTGCCAGATCATCCAGGCTGTGATGGTTACGTAATGAAGAGGGCCTCCAGCAGCAACAGCCTGGTTGACCAGGCAAGCACCAGGCGAGCCTGGCCTATGGCCGGCCTCAGTAGTTACTGTCGAAACAATTCAATGGTATACCAAAGGTAGGCCCAGCCTGGATAGATCTTGTCATTTCAGCAGAGCCTTCAACACCTGAGGGATGAGCTTGGCCTTACTGTTATGTACAAGGCTAATATTGTAATGTTACCATAATTGGCTCCACTCTGCGGACAGCAAAAAGTTAGCTTCCACACAACAAGACGGACAGCAAGCGGCAACTTCACTCTGACTGTACCCTTTTCCGAGACATTAGTTTATCTGAGATTCTTTATTTCCAGGATGACTCCAGTCTGGAACATGTTCGTACAGCATAATTACATCAACGAAATAAATTCGGTTGACAGAATAAAATTCCTGGCCCCCAGATGATTCCAACTTTATCCTGCTCTCTATTTGTATGTCTCAACCTTAAAAAAATGCCTCTAAATGATCTGATGTAGTTTACATATAAAGTCAGGAACCTTAACCTAGCCTTGTAAAGCCTTGTGTAAAAGAAAAAGAGAAACTTAGTGTCTCTTTCAGCTCATAAACCTGATCGACAGTTAGACGGGACAGGTATTACAAATGCTGCAGTATCGCCTCTCTCTCTCTCTCTCTCTCTCTCTCTCTCTCTCTCCACTAACTCTGGGGACACCTCTGTGAAAGGACATTCTGGCAGGATGCCGCTACCATTGGCACAAGAACTGAAAGGATGTGACGCGGAAGTTACACATGGGCTTTCATCGGGGTTTTCAATATTTCCACGATCCCTTGCTGCCACATTCATCTCAAAGCCGCTAAACTCAGGCTAACACAACTTTCCCCGAAGAGTTTTAATACGACATGGTGTTAGTGACTCCCTGGGGATTGCCATGATTGCTCCAGCTGGCGTTCAATTGAAGAGCTCCTCCCAGGAGGTACTATGTGCACACAGATTTTTTTTAATTCGGCGCACACCGAGTGATGTCCCATTCTATATGTCTAGGCCTATCTTACCTCTGACGCCAATCTGAGCTCAAAAATAGTGCGTTGATCAACGTTAGGAATGCTAGCGATAATGCGTTGATCAACGTTAGGAGTGCTAGCGATAATGCGTTGATCAACGTTAGGAATTCTAGCGATAATGCGTTGATCAACGTTAGAACTGCTAGCGATAATGCGTTGATCAACGTTAGGAGTGCTAGCTATATTGCGTTGATCAACGTTAGGAGTGCCAGCTATAATGCGTTGATCAACGGTTTTAAAGCTGACGGGTTAACATAGATTTAAACAAAATAAAAATTACGCTATGTATATTAAAGATCATTTTACATTTATTTAATATCGTTTCAAAGACATTTATTTTCCCCCCAATGATCTGAATGATTTTCACTGATTTATGGAAAACAAATTTACAATCAGCAGAGAACATCCTTGTCGATTTTCGTCTATTTCTTCTTTTACCGAATTAACAGAATGAAATTTTTTTGGCTATAAATCAGGAGAAGTCATTTTGAACGTAAAAAAAAACGTATCATTAATTTGAAGCAACATTAAATAAACTGAGTTATGCAATAAATAGCAAAATTTAGATTAAAAATATTATGCTAGGTTAAGTTAGGTGAGGCTTCAAAGTTAGGACTGGCTTAAAAGTAAGATATTTTATACCATTTTCAAATAAAAATATTTATCAATCTGTAAGAATTTTTGAGAAAAAGTTAATAATTTCAGTCGAGCTCTGCATATTAGGCACATTCAGAGTGTTGGTCACGAAATTATATATATATATATATATATATATATATATATATATATATATATATATATATATATATATATATATATTTATATATATATATATATATATATATATATATATATATATATATATATATATATATATATATATATATATATATATATATATATATATATGGGGAAGTACCACCTCTATGGCTGGAAAGGGGACCCTCATCCTCAGAGAAGACAATAAACGTACCTCAGGGAAAACTCAAGGTTTTCCCCGGAATATATATAAGTCGTGCCTAATAGGTAAAACTGGCGAATTAGCAAGAACTCATTTAAAATTAAGTCCTTTCTAAAATTTTCTATTATACGTTTAAAGATATTTTTTTTTCATTAATGTTGATGTAAAAATTTATAATTTTGCATCAAAAAGAACTTAGAAAACTTACCTAACCTTATTGTAACAAGCGCAATTTATTGTAGCCTAACCCAACTAAATAAATTTTAGATTTGTTTACAATAATTTAATTATTTAATTTCTGCCTATTCGGCACGACATATATATATATATACATAAACTAAACAGATTGGTGGAGGGGATCGCACTGCGGTCCACAAATTGACAGCCCGATGCTCTACTGTTTCGAATACCTGGGCCTTGAATAGAAAAGAATCAGAATTAATACATACTGTATTCCAACTGAACTTCCCCCCGGCCCATGAGCTTTAGCAGTAGATATATTCATACCCCACTCAAAGCCACATTATCATCTATTAATTTTGATTCCTTCCTATTAGAGGCCCAGGAAGTCGAAACAGTAAAGCTTTGGTCTGTCAATTTATGAACTACGGTTCGAGCTCCTCGGTCATCCTTTGTTTACTCATTGACACTTACTTGTTTATTACAAGTGAAAAATATTGTAAATTTCCAAGCACATTCGTGATTTTCCACTTTATCAAAGACCTATAAAAATAATTGAACAGTAGAAGGCTTATAAGGTTGAGATGTCACCTCACATATGACATTACACCCGCCCTAGTATGATGTGGGTGTGAGTATCAAAGACCTGTCACGCATAGCTTAAATTCTTCCCAAATTTGATTAATTATAAATGACTAATTTGTATAACCCTGAACTAATATTCATATTAAAAGCAATAATATTTTTAATGAAGTTTGACTCAATTATATTTTTCTTAACCATAGACCTGCTTTATACAGTTTCATTAGCCTTTTGAAAATCAATTTGGAGGTTAAAATTTCTCACACAAAGACTGGTAGATTCATTGATAGATATACTTAACAGTTCACAACCGGCAAAATTATATGCAAACATTATCTCTCAGTCCACAGCTGGATTCGAACCTGCACACTCTGCATTAAAGAACACTGTACTTTTACCACTCAGCCAGACCGGAAGCTCATATACCGCTGAGCGGTCAGCAGCATCCGCTTGTTCATTGCCCTGCACATCAGCGTGTCCAGGGACCCAACAGGAAACTACGTCTTTGTTCTAGCTAGCCACACGGCGCATCCATAGCTGAATACGAAGGACTAATGGGTGAGGGGAATCATCCATACAAATCAAATCAAATCAAGTTTATTCTCTATAAGGGTTACAATGTGGGGTTTACAGGATTTGGATATTGTGTGGTTTACATGTTATAAAATACTAATTACAGAGGGGGCCACTAGGACACCTAGCATGGCTAGGCATTTCGGGCAGACTTAGATTAATTCTTAACATTAAATCCTTACAAATTATGGTATTAAGGCTAGGTGACTACATTATAATTTGTGAGTTTAGCAATGTGAATGCTTTTGTTTTAGCACAATACAAAGTGTCTATATTGGAGTATCATAGGAAAACTTATGACTAGTTAGGATTCATTATTTTAAGATTAAGATTAGTATTTCTGTGTTTATAGTCAGTGGGTGAGTGAGTGTAATTGTGAACCACCAGGTGGTTATCATGTAATTAGTTGTTGCTGTGTATCAGGGAGATAAGATGTTTTCTAACTGTAGTTTTGAAAGTTATGAGTGTGTCTGCAGTTCTAGAGTTTTCAGGTATTGTGTTCCAGATTTTAGGTCTTTTGAAATACATTGAATTTTTGTAAAGGTTTAGTCGGACACGGGGAATGTCATAGAGATGTTTGTGTCTGGTATTATGCCTGTGGATCCTTTCACAACTATCAAGAAAGAGTTTTAGGTCAAGGTTAATATTGGAATTTAAGGTCCTGTAGATATAGATTGCACAGTAGTAAGTGTGGATGTTCTGAACAGGGAGTAAGTTAAGATCTATGAAGAGTGGGGGGGGGGGGTGTTGCCAGGGATGGGATTTAGTGATTATTCTTACTGTGGCTTTTTGTTGGGTTATTATTGGCTTTAGGTGTGTTGCTGCAGTTGAACCCCAAGCACGGATTGCATAGGTGAGGTATGGATATTTAAGTGAATTGTACAGTGTGAGAAGGGAAGTTTGCGGCATGTAGTATCGTATCTTGGAGAGGATCCCCACCGTTTTGGATAGTTTTTTTGTTATGTGTTGGATATGGGTGCTGAAATTTAGGTTGTTGTCGAGGTATAGGCCAAGGAATTTGCCCTCATTATGTCTGGCAATTAGAGTGTTGTCGATCTTAATGTTAAGTTGCGCAACACCTGCTCTGCTACCAAACATAATATAGTAGGTTTTGTCAGTGTTAAGTGTAAGTTTATTGGCTGTCATCCAAGTCGATATTTTGAGCAGCTCCCCGTTAACAATGGTGTTGAGGGTGGCAAGATTAGGGTGGGAGATGACATAAGTCGTGTGGTCAGCAAAGAGAATGGGTTTCAGGTGTTGGGATATGTTTGGAAGATCATTGATGTAAATGAGGAAGAGCAGGGGTCCAAGGACACTTCTCTGCAGAACTCCAGTATCAAGTGGCCGTATTGATGAGGCTGTATCTTTAATGGTGACATACTGATACCTATTAGAAAGGTAGGATTTGAAATATGCAAGCGCATGGCCTCTTATACCATAGTGGTCAAGTTTGTGGAGTAGGATGCCGTGGTCAACTGTGTCAAACGTTTTTCTTAGGTCAATAAAAATTCCTATCAGATATTCCTTATTTTCCACTGCTGTGTAAAGCAGGTCTAGCATTTTTAGCAATGGCAGGAGCATGCTACGGGAAGTGATCAAGAAAAAGAGAGCGACAAGCAGTTGTAGGTAGGGGAGAACAGACACGAACTGTCGGAACCTCCCAAGGGAAAAGGGGAAAAGGTAGATGCTAAATGAATATACATGGGAGGTAAGTGGAGAGAAGACTGGAGTGAAGATGAAGAGAAAACGGTCGAAGGAAGCAGGGACGTCGAACAAATAATGGGCTTTCACTGATGTCTGAGACCAACTCATACGTTACTTTGTATGAGAGCATAAAAAGTAACGAAGGCAATGAGCATCGCAACGATCAGGTAAGGAAGGGACATTCGACTCAGCATAGAGGCTTTCAACCAGGGATGAACGAAAGGCACCAAGACATAAACGTAGACTTTGATGATGAAGAGGATCTAACTTAGAGAGAGTGGTAGTAAAAGCTGCAGAATAGACTTGGTCTCCATAATCCAGCTTCGACAAGACTAGGGTGGAATACACACAAATAACCCGCACATAGAAGAGAGGAGCTTACGACAACGTTTCGGTCCGACTTGGACCATTTACAAAGTCACACTAACGAGAAGATTCAGCCGACAATGGCAAGTTGCCTTCAAAGAAGAAATGTGAGGTTTCCATATCAACCGGTGATCGAAGAGAAGATTGTACAAAGTCTGAGGAAAGAGAGGTGACAACACGGACACTAAAATGTCTATTAAATAAGAAAGCAGCAAGGAAGGTAGGTAGATTACCGCGGAGGCCTAATGAGTGAGCTTGGGTTAATATTTTATACCTCCCAGTGGTGTCATATGCCTTCTCAAGATCAAAAAAGACAGCTAGGACGGAGTGTTTGTTAGCAAAGGCATTTCACACATACGTATCTAAGTGGAGCAAGGGGTCCAAGGTACAGTAGCCTTTGCGAACGCCATATTGGCGAGAAGACGATTGTGAGTCTCAAAATACCATATCAGCCGTCTATTCACCAATCATTCCATCACCTGGCAGACTACACTGGTCAGAGCAATGTAACGAGAGTGAGAGGTATCAAGCCCCGAGGTGCCTGGTTTGCGAAACGGTAATACAATGGCAGATTTCCATTGTTAAAGGAGAACACCTCGTGCCAAAATAAGATTGAAAAGACGCAAAAAGACTAAGGCCAGTAGAATGCAGATGCCGTAGCATACTGATATGAATATCATCAGGCCCAGCTGCCGATGACTGGCAGGCGGAAATCGTGGACTCTAGCTCCAGTTGAGTGAAAGGTAAGTTATACGGCTCCATTTGATTAGAGGAGAAATCCTTGGTAGACTTAGAAATGAAGGACGAAGGTGAAGCCCTAGGGAAACACGGACAAGATAGTTTCCAGTTTCCGTGGCAATTTCAAGAGGATCAGCGACACTAACACCAGCAACCCGCAAAAGGGGAGCTGGGTCCTGAGTGTACTTTCCACGCAACTTCATCTTCTTCCAAACCGCGCACATACGGAAAGATGAGGTAATGGTAAACACGTAGTCTTGCCAACAAGTGCATTTAGCGTCGCGTATGACGCGGTGAGCAACTGCCCTTGCCCGCTCTTAGGTCCGATTATATCGATAACGGCCCCACGCAGCATGTTTCAAACGCACTGCACGGGCACTCGCAGGAGACCACCAAGGAACACATGTCTCAGAATGCCTGCCTGAGGTTTGAGGAATAGAAAGTGACGCTGCAGTCAAAACTAAGGTCGAAAACTGGTGTACAAAGTCATCAATAGAGGACGAAAGGGGGTCCTCACAAAGGTTGGCAATTTGCTCCTGCAAATTGCCAACGAGGGTTACGAGGCGGTCGGGAATACGTAGTAGAGGTAAGAAGAATAGGAAAGTGATCACTGTCGTGTAAACACGGAAGAACAGACCAAGCATAATCAAGTGCAGTTAACGAGGAACATGTTGAAAGTTCATTGCATGAGACTGAGTGCAAATGTTAAAATGGGTAGGAGCACCTGTATTTAAAACATGAAGAGGATGAGAAGCGAGAAGAGTCTCTAGCTTATCACCACGAGAGTCATAGATGATGGTGAGCGTTAAAATCACCTAACAAGATTGGGGGAGATAGAGAAGAGATCAAAAATGCAATATCCGAGATACAGAATGCAAGGGAGGGGGAAAGATATAGAGAGCAAACTGTATACCATCTGTGCAAATATATACGAACTGCAGTATAATACAGCAGAGAATGAACAAAAACTTGCTAATAAGGACATAAGAAAGAAGGAACACTGCAACAGGCCTACTGGCCTATGCGAGGAAGGTCCAATTCTCTCACCAACATAAGCTCACTAGCCTAGTGACCGTAAGGTCACTGACCTAACTGACCTAGTGATGTCAGACACGTCAATAAGGGGAGGAGCATTGCATACGACCTAGTAGCACAAGCACAAGCTAGTTAGGTCCAACTCACACCCACCCACACCCACACAACGTCTTAGCTTCTATGACGGTACTCGTGAGTTTGTTCCACTCATCCACAACTCTATTACCAAACCAGTGCTTTCCTATATCCTTCCTGAATCTGAATTTTTCCAGTTTAAATACATTGCTGAGAGTCCTGTCTATGTTTGATATTTTTAGCACGCTATTTACATCCTCTTTATTAATTCCTGTTTTCCATTTATTCAGTTCAATCATATCCCCCCTAATTCTACGCCTTTCTAGAGAGTGCAGATTCAGGGCCCTCAGTCTATCCTCATAGGGAAGATTTCTGATACATGGGATCAACTTTGTCATCCTCCTCTGTATGTTTTCCAGAGCATTTATATCAATTATGTAATATGGTGACCAGAACTGAGCAGCATAATCTAAATGAGGCCTAACCAAGAATATACAGAGTTGAACAACCTGAGGACGTCTATTATTTATACCTCTTCCTATGAAACCAAGGGTTCTGTTATTGCGAACACTTTTGCACTGTTGTCTTGGTTTCAGGTTACTGCTAACCAGAACTCCTAAATCCTTTTCGCAATCCGTAATATTATGATCTACATTATTTAGTTCATATGTGGCATGGTTATTTTCCTGTCCAACATTTAGAACTTTGCATTTGTCTGTATTAAACTGCATCTGCCACTTGTATCAGTCTATTCAAATCATCCTGGAGTGCTCTAATGTCCTCATTAGAATGAATTGGACGGCCTATTTTTGTGCTACCAGCAAATTTGCTTATGTCGCTATTCATTCCCTCATCTATGTCGTTTATGTAAACTGTGAACAACAACGGGTCCAACACTGACTCTTTTGGAACACTACAGGTGACGTACCCCCATTCTGATTTCTCCCCTTTTATGCAAACTTTCTGCTGCGTATTTGTCAACTATGCCTCTACCCAGGAAAAATTTATCCTCCTATTCCGTGTGCCTTAAGTTTTCTCAACAGCCTCTGATGTGGAACTTTATCGATATGCACAATATATTGAATACCATGATCTACCTTCTCAAATACCTAAGTGAAGAAAGTTAGTAAATTCGTAAGACAGGAACGCCCCTTTGTAAAACCGTGTTGAGATTCATTAACCATTTTATTAACCATTTTATGGAAGTAAGGCTTATTTGTTTATAGTTCGAAGCTAAGGACCTGTCGCCTGCCTTGTTAATGGGTATTACATTTGCCATTTTCCACTTGTCTGGCATTATGCCAGCCTGTAGTGTTACATTGAAAAGATTAGCCAAAGGTATGCTAAGTTCCTCTTTACATTCCTTTAACACCCTTGCAAACAGTTCATCAGGACCTGGGGATTTGTTAGGTTTTAATTTCTCTATTTGTCTGAGGACCATGTCACTAGTTACCCTAATCATGCATTGTTTATTATCATTCTGTTCTACATAATTTATTATTTTTGGAATTTCTCTACTAGTTTCCTGAGTAACAACTGAGAGGAAGTAGGTATTGAAAAGTTCACACATTTCATTATCACTGTGAGTGATTTTACCTGAATTACTCTTAAGTGGGCCTATCTTGTCCCTAATCTTACTTCTGTATACCTGAAAGAACCATTTTGGGTTAGTCTTTGAATCCCTTGCGACCTTAGCCTCATAAACCCTTTTTGCTTTTCTTATTCCTTTTTTTAATTTTATTTTTAATTGAATGTATTTATTTTTAACTGCCCATCCCCTCTTATGATACGCCTATATATGCCTCTCTTTTGACCAATGAGATGTTTTAATCTATTGTTTAACCAGACACATATTGGGGAAAACTAGGAGAGCAACACTTTGAGTGTGATGAATGATTTTGAAAACCGACAAGTTTAAGAATTGAGACACTTTTGTAACACATGGGAATCTTTATTGAAGAAACGTTTCGCCGCCCAGTGGCTTCATCAATCCAGTGCAAAGTAGAAACAGGTAAGGAGAGGAGAAGTTTGAAGTAATCAGTCCGGAAGTGCAGCATAGGTATGTATGTATGTATAATGTTTGCCAAGACCAGGGTCCTGGCATGGGTCTTAATCTTGAGATGACCCGTCTCTGGCTCCTGAAGGAGAATTGATTCTTCATTGTTGCAGCATATGCTGCTCATGCACTGTTCCGGACAGTTCAGCTAGTGTGCTTCATAAGCGACCATGACATGGTACTGAGGTTACTCCATCTCAGCTGTTTCCTGAGCTGGGGACTGGGCTCTGTCCGCTCCTCCTCTGTCAGTAAGCACACCCTCAGGAGTGTGCTGACCATCTGCCGGAACATGCTCTGTTGTTCCGTGGAGGTGAGTGTGTTGCAGATAATATCCGTGAATGCCTTGATGAGTTTTAAGAGATCCTCCCTGTAGAGGGCCTGCGTTGTTGGTGGGCTCGAAGCAGTGGATATAATCTGGGCTGTTGTAGTCTGTGGGGACTGCTGAAGGTTGTATTTCTTCACTATGCACACCGTGGCCTGTTGCTGTATGCCAAGTTGGGTAGCCGGCATCTGCTGGTGAGGTGCAGGCACAGCCTGCATAGTGGCTGTGCCGTGCAAGGAGTACCTGTGTTGCCGTGTTATGGCCGGTGGGGGCTCGTGTAGTGCCATCTGCTGATTGTGTTGCCCAGATGTTTCCTGTTGGCGCCGCTTATTCCTCATGTTTTTGTTCCTTCGTTGCGGTAGTGGGGGAGGATGCTCCTGTTCATGACGCCTGGTTAAGTCTTCAAGGGTCGGAAATTCCTGGGCATTGAATTGGGTTGCCTGATGCTAGTTCTGCAGTATGGGAAGATTCTCTGCACCCATTGTCTGCTGAGGGTGATGCTCTGCCGTAGCCTGCTGTCTCGTTGTTGGCGTCTTCCAGGCTTCGCGAATTCTAGCGAGTCTCTCGGGACATCGAGGGTTCCAGGCATGGTGTTTCTGCCTGCAATTCGGCATTGTGGAGTGGGTGGCGATGCATTCTTCAGCTTGGTGATGCATTCCTCGGTAGGGTGGGGCTTTTCCAACCTTTGGACGACGACATACTCACACTAGTGGCAGGTCCCACTGTGATCCCGCCTCATCCTGCTTTGACTCGTCTGACTGCAGTATATAAGCCACCTCTCTGGCCCTATGCTATACTTCCTACAAGAGTGATGGACTGAACACATCGATTCCAAGTTGAGGTACTGATGACCTCAAACTTCTCTCCTTACCCATTTCTACTTTATGTTGGACTGATGAAGCCACTGTGTGGCGAAACGTTTCTTCAATAAAGATTCCCATGTGTTGCATAAGTGTCTCAATTCTTCAACACTTGGAGTTCTCCCCGATTACCCCTGAGGCCACTAATATTCCATTGTAAATAAGACATTATTTACAAAAACAGGTATGCCAACAATTAGAAGTGATAAAATCTATGGGCTAATTATTAGGGTCAGTGAAGTCAACGTGTGGGGGGCGATGGTAAGAAGATTGTGAAGGAAAAGATTGTTGCGAGGGTTGTGAGAAAGAAAGGGTAGGAGGATGCACGTCGGTGTCCATCAAGGGTTTCGTCTCCGCAATATGGTTGGAGATAGCATCTAGTGTCTCAACGGATAGGAAGATGCCGTAACTATGATTTCAGAGAGGTGAGATAGAGCAAGTAGAGATCGGGGAGACTATGGAGGGAACCAAAGAGGTCTGAGAGGGGAGGGAAGTATGAACCTGGAGAGATGCGCTTGCGGGGGTAAAAGAGTCCTGCAGTGGAACAGGAGAGGAAGAAGGTTGGTAGGTAACTGAGGAAGAAGACTGGGGGGGAAGGGGATCAGGAGAAGAGTGGACTACAGGAGGGGGAAACGAACCTCCAACTTCATGTTTAAGTTAGAAAAGGGGTGAGAACCAGGTACTGAGGCCGAAAAGAAAACTGTTGGGGAATTGAAAGCACCGGAGGATTGCGAAGAGACTTAAGCTTATGATGCTTCGTCACCTGCTCCAGATGCTCAGGCGCCACCTGTTTTTGTTATTGTCTACCTCTTGCACGCCTTTAACAATGCGTCCGGCTTCCCCTGAATATGGTGCGACTGTGTTTGGATCGCCCACCTCCCTCAGGTCGGGCAGCCTGATAACATACCAACATAATGTTGGTATGTTATAATATAGATTCTTTAAAACTCACTTTCTTCAGCAAAGTTCTTAGGATGAAAATAAATGGTATAAAATACCGACACAATGGAAACATAAACACATATGCAGTTTAATGTGATCCTGGAATCATCGCTTATCTCTATAACCAACAATTTCAACCAGAACAACGGCTTCTATAACATAGCTGAACCACTCGCCAAGAAACTTCTTCATCGCTATCCCACATAAGAACATAGAACACTGCAGAAGGTCTACTCACAACTTGTCCAATACCCCTGCCAAGCTACCCAAGACTCTATAACCCCGCCCGGTGGATCATCAGATGCAGCATTCTCCACCTGACCTCAACATTCTGAACCTGACTATAAATGCTCCCATACCTTCCACCCCAGGTAGATCTGTGTGTTACTTGAAAAAGCCCACTGTGTGGGCGAAACGTTGTCGATAAAGGATCACATTAAACTGCATATGTGTTTATGTTTCCAAAGTTCTTAGGAGTTCCCAGTATTGCTGGTGGATTATTCCATGGTAAAGCAGCACAACACAGAATTTTTTTAGAAAAAAAAATTAGACACTATCCTAACCAGTAGTGAGGATCAGGTATATATGTGAGAAGCTGATGATTTGAGTAAAAAGGATCTAGACTTTATTGAACTCTGGAAAGACTTCAACAGTGAGAAAAGGTTGTTTAAGGAAGATGACCTTAATTTGAATGATGAGAGTAGTACAGGACGAAGCTTGCAGGAAGACCTTCACGAGGAGAGAGTGATGTTGGAAGGGAGGATTATGGCAGGGGAGGTAGGGAAGGGAAATGAAGGAGTGGACAGCTTATTACAAGAAGTCAGTTAACAAGTGGGTCAAGAAATATAAACTAATTAACCGAGCTTGGAGTGATCAAAAATATAAATTAGAAGATTTTACCTCTCAATCAAAGCTGAAATAGTGACTTGCTTTTCAACAATGAAATTAATGTGCCTAATATTAAATTTGAGAACAGTATAAGGGAAGCAGGAGGACGTCCGACTGGTCAACATGATTTAGGACAAGTTTCTGACTCAAACTGTCATCGGCTTCCCAGGACGGGGCGATAATAATTTAAATTATGTTCTGAGCAGATGTGGGAGAGAGACTAGGAAACAGTGACCACTAAATTTTTTATTTCAAAATAAACGAAATTTAAGATCCAAAATAGCACTATGATTTTTTCCTGTTACACAGCAGATAACTTTACTAAGATGTGCAAAGATATCAATATCATAAACTAGATCTTGAACTGCTACATAAAAATAATGGAGAAGAAATGTGGAGTAAATATTTTAATAATATCTATTGATAACATACAATTATGGTGGTATGTTATAAAATTTTAAATGACAAAAAGGCAGAATAAATGACAAGACAAGTGGTTAATATCAGTGGCTAAAAATAGTTATTCAAATAATTAATTTAAACTGACCGGTAGCCTCGAAGATCATTCTTACTTCACATGGTTACAATAACAAAAGAATAAAAGGAGAAAAAATGCTAAACAAGAATTTGAAATATGAACTGCACAAAATATAAAAAAGAAATCTACAGTAATTCTCACATTCATCAGGACAAAAAGCGCAAAAATGCCACCTTTAACTTCCGTTAACGGCAGATTTACAATTACAGGAATGTGACTTGTTTAGTAAACGCAGTCTTCATGTCTTTATTTGTAGCTCAGCACGACACAAGCGTCCCCAGAATCTGACACCATCAAACTGTGTATTGAAGAATTTAGCAACAGACACATTATAAAAAACTTGAAGGATCTGAAAAAAATTCAAGTGGACTGGATCAAATACTTGTCAGAGAGACAAAAAGTGTAGATACCAGAAGTATCTACACTATCAAAATATGTTGAACTGGCACTACGAACTTGACAGTCCTCGAGAAATGGTGCCCAGATTTTTCCACGAGATATCAGGCGCGTTCGGCCAATACCTAGACGGGAGAGTGCATGCAGTTTTCCGAACATGACAGCAGTGGGAAGATGGCCCAAAACTCAAACATGGTTTTACCGAAAGCCTTTAATTATGGCTCGACACGAACCACAGTTATCAGCGGTTAGAGTTGTCGAGAGATCGTTGAAAAATACAAGAAAAGAATACCGCTGTGAGAAACTGGAAAGTCATGAACAGTTAACAGAGCGGTTGAATTTCCTAGTTTATTACGCAAAACATCGACATGTTCAGGGACTCAAAAAACTTATGTTTAAGCAAAATACGGGAAAACCAAAGCTGTACAAGAAGGATGATGGAATGAGAAGAGTCAGATTTCTGGAAAGCCTGTAATGAACTGTAGGAGTCCAAAACCACTATGAATGACAAGGCTGATGCTGATGTAATGACTCAAAATGGAAGTGATTAATAAAGAGTGAGCCCCAACTTACAAGAGGCAAGTGAGCTTTCTCATATGAAGTGGGAAAAAGCAAACATGAATCACTGGGACTTCCCATGGAGGAAGAGAAAAATAAGATGCAGGATGGAATTAAAGAAAGCTAATCGAAAGCAAAACAGGAGAAAAAAGGCACGTAGTAAATAAAAATATGTATAAAACTAAGCTTAACTAACAACCGTTGCCGTCCCATGGGGAAGGATCTTAAAAATCATGAGAACAGACAAAATAATGGAGTCAGTGGAGGCAAGTTTCAACCAGTGGGATCCCATAACAGTTACTGGGGATCCTCGAGTTAAAGCACACAGTAAAGTGAATGTAGAATAGAGAGGGAGGACGTCAGTGAGATCAATGTTCAACACAGTTCCAAAAGCGAAAAGTACTAAAAAGTAAGATAAAACCGGAATAACGTAGTCTCGGGGAAAATACTTGAAACTTGAACTGTTTCCACACAGTGCATTTGGGTGATTGCATAATGAACGGTTGTTTACCCACACACATTGAGAAAGTTTGGTTTTAATTAAAGTGTCTGTGGAGTGAGATACCTAAATAATGAAAATACCTTGAAAATTTAATTAAATACAACTTCAGAGGAATGGAGGAGGATACACTTGGTTGAACCATCATCACATAGTAAATGATACTGATACTGATACACAGTGAGTCTCCAATAGTGATTTTAAATTGGTGAGTATAACAACAATCTTGCAAACGACTTACAGTGCACAGTGCATGGTAAATGGTGTAACATATGGGTGTACCATATGGTGAATAATTACTGGCGAGATAATAACAAGCAGATAAAAGAGCTGAACAAATAGGGGAGTGTAAATATCGTGGGAAAAAAACAGAATTAATAATAATATGGTTTATCAGTTAATGCAAAGCTCTGTGAGGTCATATTAAATTGAATATATTTAAAAGATTAGAGGTACATGATATTTGATCCATCCTTTGAATGTAGGGTTAAAGATTAAGAGAAAACGAGATAAGTCAGGACCTGACTTAGAGGTACAGGAAATGTGAGATGACTACTCTTAGCTAACCCACGCCCACAAACCAACAATACCCCAACCCTCAACACACCACAAACCATACACTACCCACACTACCTCTGCCTCTTCTTTCCCTTCCTCACACCGCTGCCGCGACCGGCACCACCACCACTAGATGGAACGGTGGTCCAGGATGGTATAAAAAATAAAAGATGGAGGTAGAACAAAATAAGAATGGAACAGAGGGACCTAATAGTGAAGCGAACAGTTAAGAGAATAAATTACTAGAGAATTACATTCGCCCACTCAAGAACTATAAATCCACCAGGACCTCCATATAAATGAAACACGAATCACAATGAGAATGAGCAGAAATAAAAACTGTGGTGTATGTGGGAGAAATGGAAAGAAACGAAGAGAATTGATTGTGGAAGGTGTGGTGCAAAGTTTCATGTTTCAAGCATAGGAACTTGTGAGTTGCCCACTCCGACAACCACTGTAGACACAGATAAGACAAGACTACTTTGTCCTCTTCTCACAAGTATCAAAATGGATACACTTCCTCGGAAAGTTAATTAGATGAGAGGAAATTCCTGCCTCCTTGCACAAATTAGAACAGACTTACTTGTGTTGCAGAGTTTATCCTAGCTAGAAATCCCCTGATATTACCCAGGCTTACTAGATTTCTCTCCAGATGCCACGTGCACAGAAGAATAGTTCCTGTAAGCAGATAAAAAATGTTTAGTAATCCCAGTATACACTTTTAGTGTCCCTGAAGTCACTGGGGTTTCCCTAATTATATACACAGAAAGATTACTAGTTTCTGGCCTAATATTTAAGGACCAACTTCTCAGCAACCCTGGTAGCAATTACCTTGCATTGGGCTTATCAGCTGCCCATAACCTGAAGCTAAATTACCCTGTGTTCCTCAAGATAACACCATCCAGCTATAACTAAGTTCAAAGCAAGGAATTATCTCATGACAAGAGACTGGGAAGAGACCGAGTGTTACACTACTGGGATGCCTCTCCTTTCTCGGTGGTCACCAGGTGAATATTTTTATTGACTGCATCCAAGCCAACTCAGTTCCTCACTCGGTATTATCTCTGACCAGAAGAATGAAGCAGCGTTCTATAAAGCTCTAAGCTCTCCTCCGCTTCGGATGCTAGCTTCCTCAATATGTCTAATATCACTACCTAATATATCATAATATTAATGTCTATGGCTACACTGTTAATTCTAATATTATTTACTAAATACTGAAGACTACCTGAATCATTCTTAAGTTACCTAAAGTGTTGTTGGGTGTAAGTGTTCACTAAAATATTTACAAATGAACCTGGCAGTGGATTTTTTTGGCACTAACATATTTCATCTAGAGATGCATCGGTTGTAAAAATTTAGATATCCGCGGATGAGAATGCGTATGATGATGTCTTACTTATTTTGCGGATGCAGATGCAAGAAATTGTGTGGATGGTCCTCGGATTTGGATGCGGATGCATATGCCGATATCTGTTTACAGTAAAATATGTATACAGGTGTAAGAAATTTTGTAGATTTTCTGTGGATACAGATATCCGATATATGTGGAAATTTTCCACGTGTACACAGTTTAATTTAGTACGAGGAACGACTGTATCTTGTTCAGGAATACGGGAACCATACAGGTATAAAATGGTTTGAGGGACAACAGGCGCCTTGTGAAAATAATCAGATGTGTTATAGTAGAAAATTTAAGCTCATGAAATGAAGCCCAGTGGGAAGCGCAATCAATAGCGTTCTGGAGAGAAAGGCTGCTACTAGGTGACAGTTAGCGCCTGCACAATTATTATTAATATAATCAAGGAAAGCGTTATTAAACCAATAAGGGTCATACAGTGCTGCGTGGAAGAAAATAGTGCTGAGGCTATAAACAGCTAGGTGGAGAGGGGATATGAGGTGAGGGGAGAGAAGGGCTGGAAGAGACTAAGGGTTATGTGTCAATGTTCGTACAATGAAGTAGTTGCGGGCAATAAGTCAAAAAGTGATTGCAAGTCAAAGGCAAAGCCGTGTGTAAGAAGGGAAGTTAAAGCAAAAATGGTAGGGCAGCGGCAGTGTTGAAAGTAAATCCTGCGAGCTCGCTGGTAAACCGGACAATTGACATGAAAGTGAAGAACCGAAATAGGGACCTGACAAACCTCACAGAGGAATAGGGTGTCTTTCCGTGAGATACCTATGGGTAAGGCGAGTATGGCCAATGTGGAACCGGGAGAGTGCAGTCTCCCGAAAACAGCAATGGTGGTATGAGGATGGCCACAAACTTAAAACTGGTTTAATAGAGTGCAATTTGTTATGGTGCATTTCCGACCACCGTTGTTGCCAATGGCTGCGAAGACGGGCAGAGATGACTGGAAAATAATCTCTCAACAGAATACCTCTATAGAAAACAGGAAGATCATGCACTGCTGACTGCACAGCAGTATCTGCTTGTTCATTGCCCTGCACATCAACATGTCCAGGAACTCTGCAGAAAACGATGTCTTTCTTTTTGCTAGCCACATGGCACAAGCATAATTGAATATGAAGGACTAATGGATGAAGGGGATCAAATTGTTTAATGGCTTGTAAATTACCGAGGAAATCTGAAATGATCACAAATGTAGAAGGAGACATGTATGTAATAGAAAGAAGTGCTATGAGGATGGCATACAACTCGGCAGTAAAACGGCAGTAAAAATACTAGATGAGTCTAACAAATGACCTCAGACAACATCGTCAGGGAATACTGCTGCAAACCCAACACTGTCAGAAAATATAGAACTATCTGTATAAACAGCAATGACATGAGCATGTTACAGAAAGTAATCGAGAAAAAGAGCAAGAAGCAGTCGTAGACAGGAGAGCTTTGGCGCATGGTAGTAGGGGAGAACAGACATGACCTGTCGGAACTTCCCAAGGAGGAAGGGAAAAGGCAGACGCTATATGAAAATAGAAGGGAGTCAACTGGAGAGAAGACCGGAGTTAGTGAAGACGAAGAGGAAACGGTTGGAGAAGGCAGGGGCGCCGAATGAACAATGGGCTTCCACTAACGTCTGAGACCAACCTATACACAGAAGAAACATGAAGGTCATGAGCGCAGACAAAGTAGCGAAGGCAATGAGCATCACGACGATCATCTAAGGAAGGAACATTCGCCTCTTCATAGAGGTTTTCAACAGAGGATGAACGAAAGGCACCAAGGCATAAAAGTAGACCTAGATGATGAAAGGTGTCTAACTTAGAAATAGTAGTAGGAGTAGCTGCAGAATAGACATGGTCGCCATAATCCAGCTTGGACAGGACTAGGGTGGAAGGCATACGGAGGAGAGTTCGGCTATCTGCTCCCCATGAACGATGCGCAAGAATTTTAAGGAGATTCAGCCGACCATTGCAAGCTGCCCACAAAGAGGAAATGTGAGATTTCCATGTCAACCGGCGATCAAATTGAAGCCCAAGAAACTTCACCATAACACATTCTGGAATAAGTGAGCCATGTAAATATAATGGATAAGAGGACATCTAGTGAAGGTAATGAAATGAATTTTCGTACTAGAAAATTTAAAGCAATAAGAAGTGGCCTAATGGGAAACTCGGTTAGTCGCATCCTGAAAGAAGGTTGCTATCAGGAGACAATCAGCACCTGAGTAAGCTATAGCAAAGTCATCCACATAAAGTGATGGCCAAATATGCGATGGAAGAATGGAAGGTAGGTCATATATAGCTAAGAGAAAAAGGGTTACCTAGAGTTTACCTGGAGAGGGTTTCGGGGGTCAACGCCCCCGCTGCCCGGTCTGAGACCAGGCCTCGTGGTAATGCTAAGGGCAGAAACCTGTGAGATTTTCTCGGCTTGAACGTCTGAGGAAAGCGAGGCACCAACACGTACACGAAAATGTCTGCCAGAGAAGAAAACAGCAAGGAAGGTTGGTAGATTGCCATGGAGGCCAAGTGGTACCATATGCTTTCTCAAGATCAAAAAAGACTGCTAGGATGGAGTGTTTGTTAGCAAAGGTATTTTGCATATACATATCTAAGTGGCGCAAGGAGTCCAAAGTAGAGCGGCCCTTGTGCAAGTCATATTGGCAAGAGGAAAGACTACTGCTAGTCTCCAAGAACCATATCAGATGTCTATTCACCAATCGTTCCATCACCTTGCAGACTACACTGGTCAGAGCAATGGGACAATAGTGAGAGGTTTCAAGCCTTGAGGTGACTGGTTTGCAAAATGGTAGTATGATGGCAGATTTCCATTGTTGAAGGAGAACCACTAGTGCCAAAATAAGATTGAAAAGACGCTAAAAGACTAAGGGCAGTAGAATGCAGATGTTGTAGCATACTAATATGAATATCAGGTTCAGCTGCCAACTACTGGCAAGCGGAAAGTGTGGACTCTTAGCTCTTGGAGAGTGAAAGGTACATTATGCTGCTCCATTTCATTAGAGGAGAAATCCATGGGCAATTGCTCCTTGGTAGACGCAGACACAAGAAATGAGGGAGACACGGACAAGATAGTTCCCGATTTCCATGGCAACTTCAAGAGGTTCCGCACCACTAGCACCAGCAACCCGCAAAATGGGAACTGGGTCTGGAGTGTACTGGCCACACAACTTCCGTACCTTCTTCCAAATCGCATACATAGGGGAAGACTAGGTAATGGTTGACACGTAGTCTTGACAACAAGTGTGTTTAGCATCGCTTGTGATGCGGTGAGCAACTGCCCTTGCCTGCTTAAAATCCAAAATACGCTCTGAGGTCCGATTATATCAATAACAGCCCCACACAGTACATTTCAAAGGCACTGCACAGGCACACACAGGAGACCGCCATGGAACACATGTCTGAGAATGCCTGCTTGAAGTTTGAGGAATAGAATGTGATGCTGCAGTCAAAACTAAGATCGAAAACTGGTGTACCTGTTCATCAATAGAGCACGAAAGAGGGTCCTCATGAAAGGTGGTATGATGAGAGTCTAAGTCCCAATTCGCTAGTGAAAATTGCCAACGAGGGCTACGAGGTGGTCGGGAACATATACTAGAAGTAAGAAGAATAGGAAAGTGATCACTCATGTAAATCTGAGAGAACAGACCAAGCAAAATCAAGTGCAACTGACGAGGAGCAAATGGAAAGATCAATGCAAGAGACAATGTGAGAGTCAAAATGGGTAGAAGCACCCGTATTTAAAACATGAAGAGAATGAGAAGTGAAAAGAGTCTCCAACTGATCACCACGAGAGTCACAATGGGACCCTCCACACGGGTGATGCGATATAAAATCACCTATGAACAAGATGGGCGGCGGTAGAGAAGAGATTAAACGCCCATTATCTGAGATACAGAATGCACGGTAGGCAGAAAGATATAGAGAGCAAACATTTTGATACAATAGCAATGTGCACAAGAAGTGTACTCTCATTAAATGATTCATCAGGATAGAGATCAGAAGAATGTAACAAAACTGAATGTAGCTGAACGAATTTAGGGATCTTATAACCCGACACATATTGGGGAAAACTGGGAGAGCAACACTTGGAGTTCCCCCCCAATTACCTCTGAGGCCACGAGTATTACATTGTAGATAAGACATTATTTACAAAAATAGGTATGCCAACAATAAGAAGCGATGAAATCTATTGGCTATAAGGGTCAGTGAAGTCAACGTGTGGGGGCAACGGTAAGCGTGTAAGCAAGGAGGAATCAGAATGCTGTGAAGGAAAAGATTATTGAGAGGTTCGAGAAAAAGAAGGGGTAGAAAGAGGTACGTTGGTGTCCATCGAGGGTTTCGAACCAAAGACGTCCGAGATGGGCAGGGAGTTTGAACCTGGAGAGATGCATTGGCAGGGGCAGAATAGTCCTGCAGTGGAACAGGGGAGGAAGGAGGCCGAAAGGTAACTAGGGAAGAAGACTGGGGGGGAAACAGGAGAAGAGGGGACTACACGAGGGGGGTTGAGAGTTAGAAATGGGGTGAGAACTAGGCACAGAGGTAGAAAATAGATTCAACTTCACAGGTAAAAGGCACAAAGAAGGTGTAGGCTTGCAAGGTCTCATAGACTGAGAAACTAGTGAGCAAGAAGAAGCAGTAGGAAGAGGTATGGAGGTAGGAATTTCACAGGGTAAAACCACAAATGAATTAGAAACGGGTGACCCTGGAAGACATGAGAGCAGAGGAGTTGGTAGGTGGGAGGATAGTCAAGGTTGGAGGTCTCCGAGCTACTCGAGAATAAGGAACACGAGGAAGATTTCCCTGAAGGCGGAGCTGAGAGAGAGCCATACCATAAGGCCTTCACTCTCCTTAGGATAATGGATTTTTCGCTCATTATTATAGACTTGACAACGGCATGAAAAAGAAGGACGAGATTCATTGCAATTGAGACAAGAGGGGTGAAGACTGCAAGATGTATTGGCAAGAGCTGCTGCACTGCAGACTGGGCACTCCACCACAGATCTGCAGTATTTAGCAGGGTGTCCAATTACGACACTGTTGGGGAGTAGGGACTACTCCACGGACCTCTAGGCAATGGCTTGCAGTATAAAGGGATGATGGGAGTTCACGGCGATGTTACTGAGAAAGCGCCTCCACCCGCAAGTGGGTAGGACTCGTGGTAAAACCGCCATACCACTGCAAGAATTGAGAGTAGCGTGCTTATGAACTGTGACTGGAATGTTATCTATGGAAGTTATATGGAAAAGATCATGAGCATGTTCTGAATTCTGAACTTCAAAGAGCGCGAAAGGATACATTTTGGCCAATGTTTCATAAAAGAGCTTTACCAGTACTATGATCAGAAAGATAATCAGTTGGAGATGTTGGTTGTAGGGAGAAGAATTTAGTCCACTGCATACCTGTAAACATGGTGCACAAAGGAAGTGGGTATCGTGTAGGTCGCTATTGGGAAGACACTGAAGGACCATCGTCAGTAAGTGGTCTGGAACGTTTAGGAGCAGTACTGCAGGCAGTCTGACCTAAGGTAGGTGGGCAATCCAAATTCTATTGTACCATATTCGGGGAAGCCAGACGCATTGTTAGAGGTGTGCAAGATACTGAAGCATTAACAGAAATGACTGGCACCTCTGCACCTGGAGCAGGTGATGAAGTGTCACCAACAAAAATTACAGGGGCATTAGAAATGTCTGAAGAGTGGTCAAATAATGAGCCATACCCTACCCTTCATGCCAGTAAACCAGCAATCCGGGATAGCAACCTCACATGTGCCGAGCCACCTTGGTGGACAAAAGAGAGGGCAGTTGGACACCTGCCACAAAGCATACCTTCTTTGGCCAGCACCCTTCAGAATCCGAAAGGTAGCCTCCAGAGATACACCCATCACCCAAAAGACACCCACCCCCCCGGGAGACCAGAGAAAGATCGAGACATCCCCAGGTAATCCAGATTCCACAGCAAACTACACCACTGCCAAGGACCTCAACAGAATGGGATGGACCTCGGTACCCTTCCCCCTACCTAGGAACTAGAGTGCCTGTTGGAAGAATTCCAAAGACTGAAAATAGGGAGGGATGGGGAGGAGGGAGGGATGGGGAGGAGGAAGAGGAGGAAAGGGAAAGAGGGGGAAGGGGGAGGATGGGATAGGGAGGGGGGATTAGGGGGTAATTAAGTTCGATCTGAAGAAGGAGACAAAAGGTCTAATTCCTCAGACCAAGAGCCTCTTCACCACGCCAAGGAGCCCCCCTTGAAGAGGGTACCTGCACAAGCTATAGCAAAGCCATCGACTTGAAGAGGCGACCAGTAGCGGAAGGGAGAACAGTGGCAAGGTCATTAAGAGGAAGCTAGAGGCAGCCCTTGAAGGATGCCTCTAGCCTGCATGAAGTCAAGTTATAATCTTTTATAAAATCAGACACAAGTGTCTCTCCATCAAGAAATTCTTAAGGAAAAGGATGCAAATTCCCTCGACAGCTCAAATAATGAGCCTTGGCTAAAATGTAACGCCAATTGGTGTGATAAGTTATACCAATATCTAAAAAAAAGACTAATAACCGAGTGATTATTACCGAAAGCTGCAAACATATTAAGCATCTATTTATCAAACATTCTGGCAACCTACCATTTGCACTAGTAAGTGCAATGGGACTGTAGTGAGAAGTGCCATGGCCTGAAGTACCGGCTTATGAACAGGCATGACAAGGGCAGGTTTCTATTGAAGAGGGATAATCCATTGAAACCAAACTAAACTAAAGAGATGAACCAGGACGATTAGCGCCGTATGGAGTAAGAATTGATGCATCCAGACGAAGATGTCATCAGGCCCAGCTGCTATCAGGCAATATACGTAGAATGTTGGCTAAGCCCATGGAGCGTGGAGGGCATGTTACAAGGTCCTCTCAGCAGACGATGGGCACAGAGAATCCTGCTATACTGCAGAACTCTCAGCAGGCCACCCAACTCAATGCCAAGGAATTTCCTACCCTCAAAGGCTCAACCAGGCATCATGGACAGGAGCCTCCTTCCCGTCTACCTCAACGAAGAAACAAAAACCTAAGGAACAAGCAGTGCCAACAGGTCAACGCAATCAGCAAACGGCACTACACGAGCCTACACTGGCCATAACACGGCAATGCCTGCACTCCTTGCCCGGTACAGCCGCTATACATTCTTCCTTGGCTATGTCTGCATCTCACCAGTAGATGCCAGCTACCCAAGTTGGCACACAGCAACAGGCCATGGTGAGCACAGTGAAGAAATCCAACTCTCAGCAACCCCCACAGCCCACAACGAACCTACCGCTAAAGCAGGCAATCACTAGGGAGGATTTCGTAGCAATCATCAAGGCATTTACCGATATTATTTGCAACACAATCAACTAAGCTGAACAACAGAGCATGTTCAGGCAGATGGTCAGCAAACTCCTGAGGGTGTGCTTACTGACCGAGGAGGAGACTGTGGATGACATGAATTTGCAAATTTTCAAAGCAGACAGAGCCCAGTCTCCAGCTCAGGAAACAAAATGATGGAGTAACTTCAGTACTAAATCACAGTCGCTCATGAGACGCACTTGATAAGCTGTCCAGAACAGTGCTTGAGCAGCATATGCTGCAACATTGAAGAATCCATTCTCCTTCAGGAGCCAGAGACGGGTCATCGCAAGATTAAGACCCGTGCCAGGACCCTGGTCTTTACCAGCATTATACATACATACATTCCTGTCAGTGTGACTTTGTAAATGGTCCAAGTCGGACCGAAACGTAGTCGTAACCTCCTCTTTCCTATATATGGTCTATTTGTGAATTTAATCCTTGTTATCATACATAAGTGGTGAGTAATTGAAGCCGATTAGATGCAGCCTTCTCCGGTTATGAACGAAATAAAGTTGGAGGAACAAAAAAGAAATATGAAACATTCAAGGAACCTCTTAAATGTGTCCCCCCTGTCGAGGATACTTAATAAACAAAAAATTTGCACTAGAACTTTCACATTAAGGCAATATAAAACTCATGCAGTCTTATCACAAAGAATAATATTGATAATGATCGTGAAGCTGTGGCTATTTTGTCTTGTTTGTCGTGATGGTGTGATAATGAAGACTTCACCACCTCAGGTAGCTGCCGCTAAAGCTGGGACAGATGACAATGCTGGCAAACTGCAGTGCAACACCGGATCCAGAGATCAAAAGATTTTGTCCCTCCTACATCTACCATGGCAAGAAGCCCAGTTGAGCCAGTAAATTGCCTTAGGATCCTCTTATCAGCTTCAGCAAGGGGCCCCTCCTATGCCTCAAAGTTCTTTTTTATTCCTCCATCATTTACTACGGCAAGAAGTTCTTTTGACGCAGTACTTCTCTGTTCTCATTTTATCTACCACCTCAAGTAACCCTATTGTGGGAGTAAACACTCTTCTGTTCGTTCATCTACCACAGCAATGGGCTCTTATGTGTCCATGAATTTTCTTCTAATACTTCTACAACTATCACTGCAAAAGGAACTTCTATGTTAATATTTCTCCTTCGGTGCTTTTGTGTCTGTCATTCCAGAAAACCCTGCTCATATTTTCTTATTACATGCATTTACTTGCAAAAGCAAGTTCCTCTCTCCATCATCTGAAAACTACTCTGTACTACTTTCTGCCTCCTCCAGCATCTCATAACCGCCACCCTTGACAATCCCTTCACCTGCCCTCACCATCACACCGCTTACCCTCTACTATCAGAGGGCACTCACCAGCACCCTCTACCGTCACAGGGCACTCACCAGCACCCTCTCACCTCCACTCTGCTCTTACCCTCAAGAATCTCAAATTACCAGCACTCACGAACACCCTTCACCGTTCCCACACATCCAACAGATTTATACACATGTGGTAAAATCTGGAACATACGTGTATATGTGTTGCACTGCACCAAATGAACAGATATATTTTATAATGAAAAAGACATGACTTATGATACACAGTGAGCGTTGAGTAGTAATAAAAGCCACAATATAGTGACTAGAACGATACACAAATAACCCCTTTATGCTTGTTATTTGTGTATTGAATATTGAGTTAAAAAAAAACAGTTTAAAAGGCAAATGGCAAAAATACTAACCATGAGAAATGTAATTAAAAGAAACAAAACTTAAAGACTCATTACTGCCTCGGTGTCGGCCAAGAGTACTGGCGGGAAAGAAGGCATGAGTAGATCAACCACTAAACCAAGGTACGGGTGGGGATTGAATTCGCGGCTTGTGGCTAACACGCGTTCAATCCCCGCCCGTACCGTGATTTGTTTGCAATCGTGTCATTACGATTTTGTGAGTCAGATTAACCACTCACATGAAGAGCCCAGCAAAACATTCACTACCACGTCCGCATCTCTACCAACAGCATCTCTATTTCTGATAGATGGCCTAATGCAACTGCCATCCATTGTTATATTATCTTCAATCCTCACAATTAAAATATCATAGCCATGGAAGTGTGTTGCTGTGTAGATAAGTAAGAAATTTTGCCTAGAGTCGTTTGGGGCCACCAAACCGTCCGACCTTTTGATGGCCTTGCCCGACCAGTCTTGAAGAGGGGAACTGAAGAGCACAAGCCTTACATTGCCTTTGTTGCTAGGTTTAGCCCCAGTACTTTTCCCATTTCTGCAACTTTTTCCTCTCCCCCACCTATTATTCAACTATCCCTACTTTCCCCTTACCCTTAGTGGGTCGTTACCTGTGAGTTCTAGTTCTAGGTCTGTCTCTCTTGACCTGTAAATGAGTAATCATAGTTGACCCAAAGACCATCATATACATCCTTATTTCTGTATATTATTACACTTATTGTTTTCATATAAAAAACTGGAAAAAAATTATCTGCACACAAAAACGACGACAACAACTCTCCTAACTGTTTTGATAATAAGGTCTCTTAGATATTATTAAGAGGTATATTTTTAACAATTAGAGATGTGTTTTGTATATACGTCTAGAATGAACTGATTATTCATTCTAACAGGAAGACAGAACGTAGTTGTATTTGAAGGTTCCTAGTATAGTCATTAAGTTATGCCGCTGATTGTCTTCCGGCGAACCTAAGAAAATATTAATATACATCAGCATTACTTGCTGCTTCGTATCTAACGAATATATTTTTAACTTATTGCGTTCAAAAATATTCTTTCCAAAATTAAAGTTAAGAATTATAGCTGAATTTAAAAACTTTTGGCTCATAACAACTTTATCTAAGTTCGAATAAGTTGTGATTTAACGTGGAAATATAATATCCTACAAGATTCATGGGATCTATGTATGTGCTTAAGCTACAAAGGAGACGTAGACTTCGACTAGCGCAGCGGTCCGCGAACTCTTCAGTCCATCGACGCCTTCAGGAAGTTATAGCTTGTTCATCGACTCTCAAACATTTATCATATGAAAATAATTTAATAAACAGTACTTTAACTAATAGTATGATACCTTCAGTCTTCATTTATTATCAACATTGACAAGTGATTTGAAGAAAAAGTCTCGAAAATTTTGTCGATTTTAATTTTTTTCTTTCAGTGCCTTAAAATAATCAAGGTCTTTGATTATCAAAGTGAACCCTTTCAAGGCATCATGGCATCATTACTGAAAGATACATAGGTATTGTTGCATTCGTAAATTAAGTTATGAACCCAAATTTTAAATATTCTTGTGAATACTGTCTGCACTTCTTGGTATCAGTAGCTGCCATTATGTGTTAAAATGCTGAATTTAGTAAATGTATTGCAATCGATTTTTATGGCACCATTCGAATCGCTATGGATTTTGAGAATGCACTGGTTAAGTAAAAGGACACAAGTGCAACTAATGTGACATTTTATTGTGGCAACGTTTCGCTCTCCAGGAGCTTTATCAAGCCATTACCTTGATAAAGGTAATGGCTTGATAAACGTTGCCACAATAAAATGTCACATTAGTTGCATTTATGTCCTTATACTTAACATATTGTCGGTAATTCTACCAATATCAATACAATTCTCTTGTTATCTAACAGTGTTTGATTTAAAGTTAAGAAGTAGCAACAATGTCTCAGATATATCTGATCTTACAAATAAATAAGATAAAAAGAGGAAATTTCACTTTACCTGCATATATTTTTACTAATAAATTAACCATTAAACCTTAGCTGATGTATTTTCCTTTCCTTATTACAGTTTTTATTTTTCTGAGTAGAATATTGAAAAACAAATCAGATCAAAACTTACGGATTTGTGGAGTTTTGAAGATGACAAAAATGATGCAGTGATGTCAAAATCTTCATGATTCAAGAAAGTAATAGATTTGCTTTAAATATTTTCGACACTTCTGCATATTTTTCAATATTTTTCAAAAGATTTTTTCAGATTGGAAGACGCACATCAACTATAACCACAAAATCAATATTCAATATGAATTTCTTACAGTAAATGTTTTGACTTATTCCTAATGATCGTTTTTTTTCTTGTTACGTACCTTCATAGGCCTATACAGGCCCTTAAGTAACAATAGGAAAAGATCAGGTAATGTCTTCTTCCTCTTTAATGTTTTATCTGGGAGAAATAAGCTCTATACTGTATTTTCAAGTTTTTATTCAGTATTATACTAAGTTTCTCAATATACTTAGTAACTTAAATAGACGTTAAAACACAATACTCGTATAGCTGTTATGAGTAATACTGATATACTTCACAAAAGATAAATACTTAAGAACACAGTAGTTTCAGATTAGGTAATCACAATCAGTCCTGACTACCTTTAATCTTTTCTCTGTTTAATAACAGTGTCGTAATACTCCCTCAATATATTACACTGTATCACACTACAGCCTGAATTGGTCACTGACTCATCTCCGAGAATCTTCAGTCGTGACACAGAACACAGACTTATTCTCTTTGTCAGCTAGATCCTTATAACCACAGGGCGGTTAAATTCACAGACTCTATCCTCGTAGTGTTTTCAATACGGATAATTCGCCGACCACTCGCTCAGCCCAAGAGATCTCCGTCCAAGGGGAACTCTAAATTCCCCAAGAGTTCACTGTACTTTCAATTGGAGTCTAAATATGAGCTCCATGGCTAGGCACTTTCTCGTCCAGAGGCGAGAATGAACTGCCTGGGGCAAGGTTCCGTTGGTCGACATCAACTCGCACTGAACAGGAGGTTGGGAGACTCATACAGCTACATGGTACTTTAACAGGAGGTTGGGAGACTCATACAGCTACATGGTACTTTAACAGGAGGTTGGGAGACTCATACAGCTACATGGTACTTTAACAGAAAGTTGGGAGACTCCTACAGCTACATGGTACTTTAACAGGAGGTTGGGAGACTCATACAGCTACATGGTACTTTAACATAGTCGCACCAGTAATTTCAAACCTTTAAAACATCCTACCTAACAACATAACTAAATAATTCATGGCCAGATAATACTATAAAGCAGAGTAGTTTTATATTAGCTATTATTGAAGACACCGATATTATTATATTAAGTGAAAAAGCCAACGCAACACAATATGCAAATAACCCTTGTTAAATTACGAACAAAGGGCGTAACATCTTTCAACTTTATTTAGAAGATATATTAAGTATATGTTCAACACTTGGGCATCTGTATTGAGAAAACGTTTCGGTACACAGTGGCTTCATCAGTTCTGTACAAAGAAGAATTATCAAGATCAAAAGGAGTTTGAGGCAATAGGTCTATCAAGCTGGAGTCTATGTAATTAGTTCATCAGTCTTGAAAATAATATAGTATATGTGCGTAGAAGTAACGTATATCCTGTGGACAGGTGACGTGAAGCAGTCGTGGAAGTAATTCATACCTATAGGTTAGGCAAATGAATTTCCTGTATTAAAGTCCCAAGGTATTGCTGTGTCTGACAGGAATGTAGATCAATGGTTCAGAGAACCGACAAATGTGCAAATTAGACACACGTGTCTAATTTGCACACTTGTACATGTATCTAGTTTATCAATTCATCGGTTCTCAGAACCATTAATCTACTTTATGTTGAAGGAACTGTTGTAATATCACACTTGTTCCAAGATATAATATTCAAGGAAACATGAAGACTGACGCAGAGGCATATTACACTATTTGTAATAATATTATTGTTGTGTTAATGGGGGATTTTAACTTTAGACAAATTGATTGGAACAATTTGACAGAAAATCTTGAGTCTAGTGACTTTCTTGATACAGCTCAGGATTGCTTTTTAAACAGTTTGACAGAACCAATTAGAGGAAACAATCTGCTTGACTTGGTTCTTGCCAACAAAGATTCACTAATTAATAATCTTGAGGTTAATGATGAGCTTGGGGAAAGTGATCACAAATCACTTAGTTTCACTATATTATGGAATTACCCAGTAAACTGAAATCAAGTCTCTGTCCCAGACTTTCGATTGGGTGATTTCATGGGAATGAAAAATTACCTGGGTGGGCTAAATTGGGAACTCCTGACTATGGGTCAGGTAGCTTGTGTTGGTTGCCAATATGACGTTTTTCAGAGCATAGTTCTAGCTGCCCAGTAAACTTTTGTTCTAGTAGGAAAATTAGATCTAACAAAAATTATCCCAAATGGATGAACAATAGATTAAAATATCTCACTGGTCAAAAGAGAGGCATTTTTAGGCGTATCAAAAGAGGGGATGGGCAGTTAAGAAATCAATATATTCAATTAAAGAGAGAACTAAAAAAAAAGGAATAAGAAAAGCAAAAAGAGGTTATGAGGCTAAGGTCGCAAGGGATTCGAAGACTAACCCAAAAGGGTTCTTTCAGGTATACAGAAGGGAGATTAGGGACAAGATAGGCCCACTTAAGAGTAGCTCAGGTGAGATCACTGACAGTGATAGGGATATGTGTGTAATTTTCAATTCTTACTTCCTTTCAGTTTTTACTCAGGAAGATACTAGCG
Organism: Cherax quadricarinatus; assembly: GCF_038502225.1. NCBI lineage: Eukaryota > Metazoa > Arthropoda > Malacostraca > Decapoda > Parastacidae > Cherax > Cherax quadricarinatus. Next base: position 24,095,947 of record NC_091354.1, read on the forward strand.
AAAATCCAGAAATAATAAATTATGTAGAACAGGACGATAATAAACTATGTACGATTGCAGTAACTAGTAACATGGTCCTCAGACAAATAGAGAAATTAAAACCTAACAAATCCCAAGGCCCTGATAAATTGTTCGCAAGGGTTTTAAAGGAATGTAAAGAGGAACTTTGCAAACCTTTGGCTAATCTTTTCAACATATCACTACAAACTGGCATAGTGCCTGATAAGTGGAAAATGGCAAATGTAATACCTATTTACAAGGCAGGTGACAGGTCCTTAGCTTCAAACTATAGACCAATAAGCCTTACCCCCATAGTGGGAAAATTTTTAGAATCAATAATTGCCGAGGCAATTCGTAGCCATCTTAATAGGCATAAATTGATAAATTTATCTCAAAATGGTTTTACTAAGGGGCGTTCCTATCTAACGAATTTACTAACTTTTTTCCCTAAGGTGTTTGAGGAGGGAGATCATGGTAATGAATATGATATTGCGTATATGGACTTCAATAAGGCTTTCGATAGAGTTCCACATAAGAGCCTTTTGAGGAAACTTAAGGCACACGGAATAGAAGGGAAGATTTTTTCCTGGGTAGAGGCGTGGTTGACAAATAGGCAGCAAAGAGTTTGCATAAATAGGGAGAAGCCAGAATGGGGGCACGTCACAAGCGGTGTTCCACAGGGGTCAGTGTTGGGCCCCTTGTTGTTCACGATTTACATGAACGATATAGATGAGGGATTAAATAGCGACATAAGCAAATTTGCTGATGACACCAAAATAGGCCGTCCAATTCATTCTACTGAGGACAATAGTGCACTCCAGGATGATTTGAATAGACTGATGCAGTGGTCGGAGAAGTGGCAGATGTAGTTTAATATAGACAAATGCAAAGTTCTAAATGTTGGACAGGACAATAACCATGCCACTTGTAAACTGAATAATGTAGATCTTAATACTACTGATTGCAAAAAGTGTTTAGGAGTTCTGGTTAGCAGTAATCTGAAACCAAGACAACAGTGCATAAGTGTTCGCAATAAAGCTAACAGAATCCTTGATTTCATATCTAGAAGTATAAATAATAGAAGTCCTCAGGTTGTTCTTCAACTCTATACATCCTTGGTTTGGCCTCATTTAGATTATGCTGCACAGTTCTCGTCACCATATTACAGAATGGACATACATGCACTGGAAAACGTACAAAGGAGGATGACAAAGTTAATCCCACGTATCAAAAATCTTCCCTATGAGAATAGACTGAGGGCCCTGAATCTGCACTCTCTAGAAAGGCGTGTATAAATGGAAAACAGGAATAAAGGGGATGTAAATAGCGTGCTGAAAATACCCAGCCAAGACAGGACTCGCAGCAATGGTTTCAAGTTGGAAAAGTTCAGATTCAGGAAGGACATAGGAAAGCACTGGTTTGGTAATAGAGTTGTGGATGAATGGAACAAACTCCCGAGTACCGTCATGAAAGCTAAGACGTTGTGTAGTTTTAAAAATAGGTTGGATAAATACATGAGGGGGTGTGGGTGGGTGTGAGTTGGACGTGACTAGCTTGGGCTACCAGGTCTGGTGCCATGCTCTTTCCTTAAGTGGAAGTGACCTGACTAGGTGGTCAAAACCAATGCAGAAAAATCCAGCATTACGTATTTTAACTACAGGACACGTGATCCTGCATTACCTGTCGAGCTCAGAACAGCTGACACCCGCACTTACATCCCCATCACACAATCTGTCACTGTCCTTGGCGTTAATCTTGACTACCTTCTTCGTTTACACGGACACATTCACTCAAGGCATGCAATAGCTAGTAAGGCCCTTGCGGGCCTCTACAAGCTGAAACATGCCTCTCCACACACCAAACTGAATCTGTACTGGAAGACGCTCAGTGACAGACAGATAGACAAACTTGAGACACGACATGACTACTGGACCTCTCTCCTTGACGAAGACATTCGCAGACCCACAAACCAACACAACCTTTTCTACTCCTTACATGATCCTGCTCCTAACCCTATTTACAAATAACCTTGGATTCGCTGACAGGTACCTTCTCTAACAGGTACCATTCTCTGACCCACGTTCCCTTAGCATTTGTGTTAAGACATGGCTCAGTTCTACACTCCTCTCTAGCGCTAAACGTCGCATGTCCCTTCCTCCCCGCTCACCCCACCGGAGTCCCAACAGAAGAGCCTGAATTTCTCTTCTCAATATCTGTCCCACGATCGCCTTCGCTGCTGGGTTAAGCCCTGGCTCTATTTCCACGACTAAGAACACTCCTCTCCAGCACTATTCTTCGTCTGTCCCGTCTTCCCCGCTCATCCCATTTGGGATCTTACCTGAACTTTCGTTCGTTCGTTCGTAGGTGGTCATTGTTCTAGGCCGGGGGTGGCATGGACCTGCGTCGCATGGGTAAGAAGGCCTGTTGCAGTGTTCCTTCTTTCTTATGTTCTTATGTTCTTATTGGGAGGGGAACTGTGGAGTCAGGGCAGTTGGTGGTGCCACCTGCAGGGTTGGTAGGACAGCTGGTGGTGCCACATGAAGTGTTCGTAGGACAGCTGGTGGTGCCATCTGTAGTGTTGATAGGACAGCTGGTGGTGCCACTTGTAGTGTTGGTAGGGCAGCTGGTGGTGACTTGGGTGTTGGTGGTAACTTGGGCTGCAGATGACTTGGGTGCTGGTGGTGACATGGGTACTGATGGTGACATGGGAGGTGTTGGCGATATGGGTGCTGGTGGTGACATGTGTGCTGGTGGTGACATGTGTGCTGGTAGTGACATGGGTGCTGGTAGTGAAATTTGTGATGGTGGTGACATGGGTGCTGGTAGCGACATGGGTACTGATGGTGACATGGGAGGTGTTGGCGATATGGGTGCTGGTGGTGACATGTGTGCTGGTGGTGACATGTGTGCTGGTAGTGACATGGGTGCTGGTAGTGAAATTTGTGCTGGTGGTGACATGGGTGCTGGTAGCGACATGTTTGCTGGTGGTGACATGTGTGCTGGTGGTGACATGGGTGCTGGTAGTGACATGGGTGGTGGTGGTGACATGGGTGCTGGTAGTGACATGGGTGCTGGCGGTGACGTGGGTGCTGATAGTGACATGGGTGCTGGTAGTGATATGGGTGCTGGTAGTGACATGGATGCTTGTGGTGACATGGATGCTGGTGGTGACATGGGTGCTGTTGGTAACATGGGTGCTGTTGGTAACATGGGTGCTGGTAGTGACATGGGTGCTGTTGGTGACATGGGTGCTGGTAATGACATGGGTGCTGGTGGTGACATGGATGTTGGTGGTGACATGGATGTTGGTGGTGACATGGATGCTGGTAGTGACATGGGTGTTGGTGATGACATGGGTGCTGGTGATGACATGGGTGCTGGTGGTGACATGTGTGCTGGTGGTTGTATATTTGGTGTTGGCAGGCAGCTATGCAGCTGGTGGTGCCACATGTGGTGATATTCCAATTGGTAGTGTCATATATAATGGTGATAAGGCAGCTGGTGTCACAGGGTGTTGGTGCTGCCACTGTTGGTTGCAGGGATGGTACATGTGAGGTTGGAAGAGAGGTTGGTGGTGTCAGGGGAACTTATGTGATACAATTGATATTGGCAGGGCAGCTGGTTTTATCATATATGGTGTTGGCAAGGCAGCTGGTGATATATACGGAGTTGGAAGGGCAGCTGGTGATATCAGGGTACTGGACTTGCCACATGTGGTGAGAGCAGCACAGCTGCAATTTGCCATATGTGGTGTTGGCATGGCAGATGCTGGATTTACATGTGCTGGCAGAGCAACTGTTGAGTATAAAGGATGCTGGCGATACAAAGGTTATTTGAGAAGTCATATCTGTTGTTGACAGGGCAGCTGGTGGTCTCAGTGGTGCTGGTGGTGCTCCAAGTGGTGTTGTCAGAGCAGCTGGTAGTGGTAGTGTCATATTTAGTGTTGGAACGTCAACTGGTGGTGTCATAGTGAATGCTAGTGATAACACATGTGGTGCTCGCATGGTAGCTGGGTGTGTCACGTGTATTGGCAGGGTAGTGGTAGGGATTCTGGAGGTGTTAGAGCTGCTGGAGGTGTCAGGACTGCTGGAGGTGTCAGGGCTGCTGGCAGAGTCAGGGCTGCTAGGGGTGCCAGGGCTGCTAGGGGTGCCAGGGCTGCTAGGGGTGCCAGGGCTGTTAGGGGTGTCAGGGCTGCTAGGGGTGTCAGGGCTGCTAGAGTTACCGTGTGTGGTATGTTGACATTTCAGATTAGAATTATGTTGGACACTGTCACATAAAACAGCACTATCCAGCCAGACACTCTGAGAATAGTTTACTGAGGCGATTTTACCCTTCGTCGCCGTGTGCTGACCCAGCAACTTATGAATTTTTTCTTTGTCATGAGAAGGTACCTAACAACCTAAATAAAGACTTGAGTCTTAGAATTGCGGTACTCAACAAATTTGAAGACAGGAAAAATCAGAAATACAAAGTCAGTCATACAGAGGTTCTGTTAATAGCATTCGACAGGAAACAGATCAATTATTTCCTAACACGGGTTTTAGTCATATGATGACACACTACCTGAGTTTTGAACACAGGACCAAGGCCTTCCTCTGGCTTACCTGCCCACCCCTTTAAAAATTATGATTCATGGAATACACATCCTTTCCAAAGACATAAACATACGTCACACACTGTTTAAGGGAGAAATGTACTCATACGTTAAAATTATGGTTGCTACTTTTATAATGGGTACTTCTTGCCCCTTATTCTACTATTTTATACTGGCAAATTTCAGTTATCTTATGGCTATGTTTAGCTTAATACTTTCCAGTCAGTAAATGGTCATTCTCTTCAGTAATTTCAGAAGTTAATTTCATATTTTGAAATCAGCATCATCACACACCTACAGTTCTCTCTGTATTACAGTATACTATAAACAGCCTAAGTAATGGCTGCCACGGTGAAACAGCAGCTGCTCAGGGAACTTAAGGTGGCAGCCAAACTCAGTGATTTTACACTGTTAACATTATATCCTTATTTGTGTAAATGATACATACACTGTACAGTTCAATGCCCCTAAACAAGCACATATTACTCTTGTTATTGCAGACATCTGCATTTTTAGTACATTTTGAGTGGTGACGTGTACTTAGCTCAGTGGTGACGTGTACTTAGCTCAGTGGTGACGTGTACTTAGCTCTGTGAAGACCTGTTTGTGTGCTCTTGAGTGGTGACCTGTACTTTGAGTGCTGACCTGTACTTAACTCTGTGAAGAAGTGTCTTGTTTGCTCCCGTGGACTGAACCAAGATGCCCTCCATCGAGCAACTTTACCAGCAACTTAAGGAAGAATTGAGGGCAGCGAAGATGGAGATACGGCGATTGACTGAGGAAAACAAGAGGATTCGTAGTAGTCCTCCTGTTTCTAGTCCTCAGGTCAAGAAGGGATCGTGGTCAGTGGCTGGACAGCAGGGAACGACGAAGTTGACGATCAAGAAGACGAATGGAAAGCCAGAAACGATGAAGAAGAAAGAGACTGCTGTGGAAACTCCCGTGGAAACCTCCAACGCATTCTCGGTGCTACCCGACGAATGTGAGTCTACTACTGGGATCGTCACGACGAACGACAACAAGGAAGGTAAGAATATTGTTGTTGTTGGGGATAGCCAGGTTAGATACATGAATAGGGCATTCTGCTTGAAGGACAGGAGTAGGAGACAAAGGGTATGCTTTCCTGGGGCTGGGATGGAGGACATTGTTAGCCGGCTTGACAACATCATGAACGGTAATGGGATCAATCCTATTATTTGCCTCAGTGTTGGAGGCAATGATGTAGGCAAGCGTAGAAGTGAGGATTTAGTTAGAAAGTTCAGGACAGCTATAGACATGATTAGGAAGAAGGGGGGGCGCCCTGTTATATGTGGCATTTTGCCAAGAAGAGGTGATGGTAATGAATGGTTGTCCAGAGCAATTGGTATTAATTGTTGGCTGGATAAACACTGTAGGGATGACATGTATGCCAGGGATGGGGTTCACTTATCCAGGGCAGGTGTGGGGTTTCTTGCTAACTCAGTTGAGGGGGTTGTTAGGACTTTAAACTAGGATTAGTTAGAGGTATGGGTTTAGAAATGATTAATAATGAGTATGGATATATTGACTTATGCTCTGATATTAAGAATCTTAATAGTAACTGTCATGGAGTAACTCTGGGTAATGATAATTTCAGAAATTGTGTAAAAATAAAGATGAATAGGAAAAATGTGCAGAAGAAAAAACATATGATGGTATTTTATGCTAACAGTCGAAGTGCAAGAAATAAAATTAATGAACTACGTTTGGTAGCATGTGCTGGGAACTTTGATATCATTGCATTAACTGAAACGTGGTATGATTTAAAGAGTCGGGATATGACTGTTGAGTGTAATATTCAGGGATTTAAGTTATTCAATGTGGATAGATGTAATGGGAAGGGGGGAGGAGTTGCATTGTATGTTCGAGAAAATATTAATTGTTGCATAAAAACAGGTATAAAAATAGATGGAGCAGTAACAGAGTCTGTTTGGGTAGAGTTCGTGGAGGGTCAAGAAAAACTAATTCTAGGTGTAATATACCGACCTCCAGGCTTGGATCACGATAGAGGGAGACTTCTTTGGGACGAAATTGTTAGGGCTTCTGTACACAGTAACGTAGTCATAGTAGGGGACTTTAACTTTAGCCAAATTGACTGGAATTCTTTGACAGGTAATCTAGAGTCCAGTGACTTCATGGAAACAGTTCAGGACTGTTTTCTGAAACAGAGTGTAACTGAACCTACCAGGGGTAATAATTTGCTAGACCTAGTCTTGTCAAATAAGGAAACACTCGTGAATAATCTGGAGATCACTGAAGAGCTTGGCGCAAGTGATCACAAATCCATCACCTTTAGCATTAATTGGGAATGCAAGAATAATGATAATACAGTAAAAATCCCCGATTTTCGTTCTGCCGATTATAATGGACTTAGGGAACATCTGTCTAATCTTGATTGGGGTTATCTAGCTAATGATTTTATTGACGATAATCATACTTATGAATATGAAGGGATCTGCTTTTATGATTGTTTTCTTAATAATGTACACAGTGCCCAGAGTATATACATTCCCCAGAGAGAAATTAGGTCTAATAATAATGATCCCAAATGGGTTAACAGGAGGCTAAAGCATCTATTAGGGGAGAAAAGGGGAATTTATAGGCGCATCAGAAGAGGAGAGGTTAACCTTACTGACCAATATGTTCAGCTTAAAAGAGAAGTAAAAAAAGCGATTAGAAAGGCTAAACGTGACTATGAAATTAGAGTTGCTAATGAATCAAAGACTAATCCAAAGGGGTTCTTTCAAGTGTATAGGACGAAGGTGAAGGAAAAAGTAGGACCTCTGAAATCTGGGAATGGACAGCTGACGGATAATGAACTGGAAATGTGTTCCTTATTTAATGACTATTTTTTGTCAGTTTTTACACAGGAAGATGTAAATGAGATTCCAGTAATTAACAATTATTTAGTTCCTGATGAATTCAAGTTAACTAATATTACTGTCACGAGGGACATGGTTATTAAACAGATAGACAAACTGAAACAAAATAAGTCCCCGGGACCCGATGAGTTGTTTTCAAGGGTACTTAAGGAATGCAAGATGGAGCTTAGTCAGCCATTAACGAGTGTATTCAATGCGTCCATCCTTACCAGTGTTGTGCCAGAGATGTGGAAGATGGCTAATGTGGTTCCTATATTCAAATCAGGGGATAAGTCCACTCCTTCAAATTACCGTCCAATAAGCCTGACATCTATAGTGGGCAAGTTATTAGAATCAATTATAGCTGACATTATCAGAAGTCACCTTGAAGAGCATAACTTGATAAATGAATCTCAGCATGGATTCACGAGAGGTCGTTCCTGCCTGACAAACTTACTGACGTTCTTCAATAGAACATTTGAGGCAGTTTAGAACATAACAACATAAGAATGTAGGAACACTGCAGAAGGCCTACTGGCCCATACGAGGCAGGTCCTTATCAAAACGACATCTACCTAAAGCTACTCAAGAAACAACTCCCGCACCCCCCAACACCAATCAAACCCAGCCCCTCCCGCTCATATATTTGTCCAGTCTCTTCTTAAAGCTACCCAAGGTCTTAGCCTCTAACACCCCACTGGGAAGACTGTTCCACGCATCTACAACTCTGTTAGAAAACCAGTACTTACCTATGTCCTTTCTAAATCTAAATTTATCCAACTTAAATCCATTATTCCTGGTTCTTACCTGGTTCGACACCCTCAGTACTTTGTTAATGTCTCCCTTGTTTATGCCCGTCATCCACTTATACACTTCAATGATATCTCCCCTCATTCTACGCCTCTCCAGAGAGTGGAGATTTAAGGCTTTAAGTCTATCTTCATACGGGAGGTTCCTTACACAGTAAATCATTTTAGTCATTCTTCTCTGTATGTTCTCTAATGAGTCTATGTCCATCCTGTAGTAAGGGGACCAAAACTGAGCAGCATAATCTAAATGAGGCCTCACTAGTGATGTATAGAGCTGTAAAATAACTTTTGGACTTCTGTTACTTATACTTCTTGAGATAAATCCAAGTAATCTGTTGGCCTTGTTGCGCACACTGAGGCACTGCTGTCTTGGCTTTAGATTTCTGCTTACCATGACTCCCAAGTCCCTTTCACATTCTGTATGACCAAGCTCTACTTCACCTAGATTATAGCTTCGAGGGTTATTTTCATTACCAAGGGCAAGTACCTTACACTTATCCACATTAAACTTCATCTGCCATTTCTCAGACCAAGACATTAATTTGTTCAAATCGTCCTGGAGTTCATTGATATCCTCCTCAGAGTGAATTATACGGCCTATCTTTGTATTATCAGCAAACTTACTCATGTCACTAGTAATCCCTTCATCAAGGTCATTAATGTAAATTATGAACAAGAGAGGGCCCAAAACTGATCCCTGTGGAACGCCACTAGTGACTAATCCCCATTCAGATTTCACTCCATTAATGGTAACTCTCTGCTTTCTATTGGTAAGCCATGCCTCAATCCATGCTAGAACTTTACCTCCTATACCATGAGCTGCCACTTTTCTTAAGAGTCTCTTGTGAGGTACTCTGTCGAAGGCTTTACTAAAATCCAAATATCATATTCCTTATCACTGTCAACTGCCTCAAATGTTCTATTGAAGAACGTCAGTAAGTTTGTCAGGCAGGAACGACCTCTCGTGAATCCATGCTGAGATTCATTTATCAAGTTATGCTCTTCAAGGTGACTTCTGATAATGTCAGCTATAACTGATTCTAATAACTTGCCCACTATAGATGTCAGGCTTATTGGACGGTAATTTGAAGGAGTGGACTTATCCCCTGATTTGAATATAGGAACCACATTAGCCATCTTACACATCTCTGGCACAACACTGGTAAGGATGGATGCATTGAATACACTCGTTAATGGCTGACTAAGCTCCATCTTGCATTCCTTAAGTACCCTTGAAAACAACTCATCGGGTCCCGGGGACTTATTTTGTTTCAGTTTGTCTATCTGTTTAATAACCATGTCCCTCGTGACAGTAATATTACAGGATTCATCCAACTGGTAAGTAGCATAATCTAACAAGTGTCTGGTGCATCATGCAACAGGTGCGAAGAGCATTATTCAATCAATGTGCATCATCCTTCAACAGGTGTGCAGAATTAGCCAAAATGAACATCAAAATGGTATACAATACCGACAGGTTGTTAGGTAAGACACATATGCAACAGTTAGACAACTTTATTCCGAAACGTTTCGCCTACACAGTAGGCTTCTTCAGTCGAATACAGAAAGTAGGCAGGAACAGTAGAGATGTGAAGACGATGTAATCAGTCCATCACCCTTAAAGTCGTAGAATTTGAGGTTGTCAGTCCCTCGGCCTCGAGAAGTTCAGTTCCATAGTCAGGAACTATCTGAAGATCAAGCGACAGTGCGGAGACTTAAATACTGTCGGAAGGAGAGGTGCAGGGTAATAGTAGTAGTAGTAGTAGTAGTAGTAGTAGTAGTAGTAGTAGTAGTAGTGAGAGGCAACTGAGAGGTCATGTCCCTCTCAGATCCAACCCTTCTCACTCGAAAAGCTTGTCCAAGGTGTTTTCTGTACCAAGATGCCACGTGTTGCAGTGTCTGACAAGATGAACATCAAAATGGTATACAATACCGACAGGTTGTTAGGTAAGACACATATGCAACAGTTAGACAACTTTATTCCGAAACGTTTCGCCTACACAGTAGGCTTCTTCAGTCGAATACAGAAAGTAGGCAGGAACAGTAGAGATGTGAAGACGATGTAATCAGTCCATCACCCTTAAAGTCGTAGAATTTGAGGTTGTCAGTCCCTCGGCCTCGAGAAGTTCAGTTCCATAGTCAGGAACTATCTGAAGATCAAGCGACAGTGCGGAGACTTAAATACTGTCGGAAGGAGAGGTGCAGAGTAGTAGTAGTAGTAGTAGTAGTAGTAGTAGTGTTAGGTAAGACACATATGCAACAGTTAGGTATCTTTATTTCGAAACGTTTCGCCTACACAGTAGGCTTCTTCAGTCGAGTACAGAAAAGTTGATAGAAGCAGAAGATACTTGAAGACGATGTAATCAGTCCATCACCCTTAAAGTTTTGAGGTGGTCAGTCCCTCAGTCTGGAGAAGAGCATTGTTCCGTTGTCTGAAACAATATGAAGTTGAAGTGACAGGATGGAGCCTTTATATAGTGCCAGGAGGTGAGACGTAGGTTGCTTTGGGAGGGCAGGTCCCTCTCAAACCCAGCCGTTCTCACTAGTAGAGGTCGAAGTTGATGGTCTGTACCAAGATACCCTTGTGTTGCAGTGTCTGACAGAATGAACATTAAAATGGTATAAAATACCGACAGATTGTTAGGTAAGACACATATGCAACAGTTAGGTATCTTTATTTCGAAACGTTTCGCCTACACAGTAGGCTTCTTCAGTCGAGTACAGAAAAGTTGATAGAAGCAGAAGATACTTGAAGACGATGTAATCAGTCCATCACCCTTAAAGTTTTGAGGTGGTCAGTCCCTCAGTCTGGAGAAGAGCATTGTTCCGTTGTCTGAAACAATATGAAGTTGAAGTGACAGGATGGAGCCTTTATATAGTGCCAGGAGGTGAGACGTAGGTTGCTTTGGGAGGGCAGGTCCCTCTCAAACCCAGCCGTTCTCACTAGTAGAGGTTGTCGAAGTTGATGGTCTGTACCAAGATACCCTTGTGTTGCAGTGTCTGACAGAATGAACATTAAAATGGTATAAAATACCGACAGATTGTTAGGTAAGACACATATGCAACAGTTAGGTATCTTTATTTCGAAACGTTTCGCCTACACAGTAGGCTTCTTCAGTCGAGTACAGAAAAGTTGATAGAAGCAGAAGATACTTGAAGACGATGTAATCAGTCCATCACCCTTAAAGTTTTGAGGTGGTCAGTCCCTCAGTCTGGAGAAGAGCATTGTTCCGTTGTCTGAAACAATATGAAGTTGAAGTGACAGAATGGCCTTTATATAGTGCCAGGAGGTGAGACGTAGGTTGATTTGGGAGGGCAGGTCCCTCTCAAACCCAGCCGATCTCACTAGTAGAGGTCGAAGTTGATGGTCTGTACCAAGATACCCTTGTGTTGCAGTTCGACAACCTGACAGTGAGAACGGCTGGGTTTGAGAGGGACCTGCCCTCCCAAAGCAACCTACGTCTCACCTCCTGGCACTATATAAAGGCCCCATTCTGTCACTTCAACTTCATATTGTTTCAGACAACGGAACAATGCTCTTCTCCAGACTGAGGGACTGACCACCTCAAAACTTTAAGGGTGATGGACTGATTACATCGTCTTCAAGTATCTTCTGCTTCTATCAACTTTTCTGTACTCGACTGAAGAAGCCTACTGTGTAGGCGAAACGTTTCGAAATAAAGATACCTAACTGTTGCATATGTGTCTTACCTAACAATCTGTCGGTATTTTATACCATTTTAATGTTCATTCTGTCAGACACTGCAACACAAGGGTATCTTGGTACAGACCATCTACTTCGACAACCTCTACTAGTGAGAACGGCTGGGTTTGAGAGGGACCTGCCCTCCCAAAGCAACCTACGTCTCACCTCCTGGCACTATATAAAGGCCCCATTCTGTCACTTCAACTTCATATGCACCTCTCCTTCCGACAGTATTTAAGTCTCCGCACTGTCGCTTGATCTTCAGATAGTTCCTGACTATGGAACTGAACTTCTCCAGGCCGAGGGACTGACAACCTCAAATTCTACGACTTTAAGGGTGATGGACTGATTACATCGTCTTCACATCTCTACTGTTCCTGCCTACTTTCTGTATTCGACTGAAGAAGCCTACTGTGTAGGCGAAACGTTTCGGAATAAAGTTGTCTAACTGTTGCATATGTGTCTTACCTAACAACCTGTCGGTATTGTATACCATTTTGATGTTCATCTTGTCAGACACTGCAACACATGGCATCTTGGTACAGAAAACACCTTGGACAAGCTTTTCAAGTGAGAAGGGTTGGATCTGAGAGGGACATGACCTCTCAGTGGCCTCTCACTACTACTACTACTACTACTACTACCCTGCACCTCTCCTTCCGACAGTATTTAAGTCTCCGCACTGTCGCTTGATCTTCACAAGCGACTTAGCTCGAGTGGTGACGTGTGCTTACCTAACACATCGACGATCTCGCCTCTCTCGAAATTACCCCGTGTTGAGTAGTGCTTTGAGTAGTGCTTGCTGGACCTTCGTCTTCCTCTCCACCATCAGGATTGGTGCGTCGGTGGTTGCCGACCGAAGGGCAGGAAGCCTCTTGCTGCCTGAATTCTCTTCGCCTGTTGACTGCACGCCATACAGCCAGTCTCGCCACCACTCAGGATATACAGTGCTCCATCAAGCTACAGTTCACCTCCTCAGTGTCCTGCGCCAGGCAAGTACGTGTGTCTACTTACACGTACTTGCCTAGCTGAGTACTCTCACTTTTTGGCCGATTGTCACCTCCAATTACATCTTTTCGTAATTAGACGATGCCTTCGTTGCCTTCCACCTCCCACCCCCCTTCCACTCTCCCCCAACCTCCCACACCTGCCTCTGCTTCTACTAAATCCAATTCCTTCTCGCTAAACCTCAAATTTTCTAATCCTGATGCCACTATCTGTCCGGAAAATTTATTATATCAGATCACTGGTGCACCTCAACTTAAAGTCTTCAAAACCAACTCAGGCTTCAAACTCCTTCTTGACAAACATTCCTACGAAGCGTACACCTCAAGCGATACCAGACAAAAACTTCTCAACGCAGGCTTCACCATTATTTGGACTCCTGAGCACCGTGCCAAAAGCACAGTCATTGCTAAACACGTAGACTACTCTCTCCTGACAGCCTATGACACAGACAAAGAAGACTTAATAAAAGATATCAGTACTAAGAACAAAGTCTCTGTTGACGATATTTACAGACCAGAAAACTCTACCATTCTCAAAATACGCTGTTCTACTCCTGCTGACGCCTCTACACTCTTCAGTCAAGGAATCTTTGCCAAGACCATCCGCATTCCTCCAAACGCTCTCTTCACTCCGAACTTCCACCCAATCACACAATGTCTTAAATGCTACAAATTCGGCCACGACAAAAACACATGCACATCTACACAAGTCTGCTCCAGATGTTCAGCAACTGGCCACTTCTGGAATACTTGCAACCTCCCCCTTAAATGTTCTAACTGCGGCGGGTCACACACTGCAGTTGCAAATTCCTGCCCTTCTAGAAAGCACATTCTCTCCTCCCTCAGAGCAAACCAACCTCCCTCCCTACCCAACCCCTTCCCTGCTCCTCCCTCCCCTTCCTTACCTCCCTCCCCTTCCACACCTCCCTCCCCTACCCCCAATGCCTGGGCCTCCCCACGCACTTGGTCTACCTCTTCTACTCTACACACATCAAACACCAACACACAGACTACAAGCACTTCTCCTTCTACACCCACACTAGACTACAAAACTAACTGTCAACTTGCCACTGCTGCCCACTCTGCGATGGTAATCTCACAAGCTTACCAATCAGACTACTCACATGTCCTTAACCTAATCTTGTCTGCTAACAATCTTCCCTCTTTAATTATCCCTCCTTCCTGCTTCTCTTCCAAGCCTCCTACAACCTCTCCCTCCTTCCTCTCTCCCACCCCCCCACTTCCTACTCCCACCAGCTCTCCTCCTCCACTACCTCTCTTCACTACTTCTACACCTCCCACCAACACCCCTACTGCTACTGCTACGACCACCCCTCCCCCCACTTCCTTACCCACTTCATCCCCTTCCAAAGCTTCCACTTCCTCACAGCTTACCAAAACTTCCACTTCCTCTGCATCCACCTTCGCCCACTCCACCACAACCAAAACCTCATCCAGGTCCAACTCCACCTCCTCCAGACAAAATCCACTCAAACCTAAACCTACCCCAACTTCTAACGGACAGACCAAAGAACATAAAAACAGATCCATCTCTTCCTCCCCCTCCAGGAAACGGGTCCGTAGCACCTACAAACACACATCCACTGATGGCACCACTATCACGGGCTTTAATCCAAACTCCTCCCCCGACATTAACTTTGCTAAGACGAAACCATTAAATCACGTTTAAGGCGATTCAGTTCAACGTACGTTCTTACTTTACAATTAGACACCTACTGGCCGAGCTCCTTGAAGCAGAGAGGCCAGATATTGTTTTGCTAAACAGTACCTGCCTCAAAGCCCCTCAATGTATCCGCCATTATGGTTATACTGCACTACAGTCCCCCTATGATCCCCACGATGGGGTTGCCATCCTTGTCAATTCCAACATAAAACATGAATTTCTCCCAATCCCTTTTATTCACCAACACTGTCTTGCGGTCAGAATACACACCCACCTTGGCCCCTTTATCTTTTTCACCACCTATGCTCGCCCAAACACTACTCTCAACATACACGACCTCTCCTTAGTCTTCAACTACACCAACACACCAACTTACCTACTAGCTGACATGAATGCCAAACACACTGCCTTTCATCACACCAGTAACAACCAACTTGGTCACCAATTACTCAACTTCACAAACCATAAACACCTAATTCATCTTGGCCCAGACTTCAATACCTTCTTCAACCACACGGGCCAAGGCAAACCAGACATCATTCTGGCAAACCGAGCCAGCTCTCTATTTCAACATTACATCTCACCTGGCCCTATTACAGGCTCTGATCACATCCCAGTCATCTTACACATCTCCTCCAACCCTATCCTCATTCCAACCACACCTTCATTCTCCTACAAGAACGCTGACTGGGATGCTTTAGACAAACAACACATAGACAATATTAACCTCACCTATGACTACAACAACAAACCTATCTCTGACATCGATACTCAACTTGATCTCATCCAGGACACCATTACACAAGCAGCCAACATCGCAATACCAAAGAAAACTCACACCACTCGTTATTCCTTCAAACCGTCACTCAGAACAAGAAGACTAATTATCTGCTACCACAACCGCTTCCTCTACAACACACATAGATTTAATCAAGTCCGATTAGATCTCACTTACCTTAGAAACAACATTTTACACAGCCTAGACCAAGACCACAACAATCACTGGTCACGACTAATACAACAAGCGGACAGGCAGCGTGTTAAAAACACTAAAGCCTTCTGGAACTTTATCAAAAAAATCAGAGGCACTACTCCCACCAACAAATTCAAACACATCACCCACAACAACACACACATCTCAGACCCACAGGCTGCTACCAACATCTTCAAACACATCTGGGAGAACATCTTCCACGCTCACCCACCTCACCCTAACGTTATTCAACACATTCAGAACATAGAACACTGGAACACTGCACACACACAAGAAACAACACCAGACAGCCACATACATCTAGACACTCTTACCTCCTCCCAAGAACTCGACACTCCTTTCACCAACACAGACATTAAAACTCTCCTCAGACACCTTCCTCCAAAGGCTCCTGGTGCCTCTGGCCTAAACCATATTATCCTGAAACACCTTCCTGACTCTATCATTACTGCCTACACAAACCTCCTCAATGCCTCCCTTGCCTCTGGATACTTCCCTTCCCTCTTCAAAGCTGCTACTGCTATCCTCCTTCCTAAACCCAATAAAGACCACTCTGACCCTAGAAACTATCGCCCTATCAGCCTCCTCGAAACTTTAGGAAAACTCTTTGAAAAACTCATTAATCATCGCCTTCGCAGATACCTGGAACATAATTCTCTACTTTCAGATGGCCAGTTTGGCTTCAGAACACACAGATCCACACAGGATGCCATTAACATCATTCTCAACTACATCCACATAAACACAAAACAAAGAAACAGGACAGCCCTGGTTGCAAAAGACGTTGAAAAAGCTTTTGACACTGTGTGGCACGAGGGGCTCAAGTACAAACTCTGCACTAACTTCAACCTGCCTCTCAATACTCGTAAACTCCTCTGCAACTTCCTAGACGGCCGTACCATGAGAATCAAATTCCAAGGCTGTTACTCTGACTACTTCACACTAAATGCTGGAGTACCCCAGGGATCTGTCCTTTCCCCTACCCTCTACATTTTATACACTAACGACATTCCAACACCTATATACCACAACTCCATCACACTAGCCTATGCAGACGACATTACACAACTTATCACTCATGCCAATATAGATACACTCACACACAAAACACAAAATGAGGTTGACAGGATAGCCATCTGGGAACAAAAATGGAGGATCAAAACCAATGCAGCAAAATCCAGCATTACGTATTTTAACTACAGGAAACGTGATCCTCCATTACCTGTCGAACTCAGAACAGCTGACACCCGCACTTACTTCCCTATCACACAATCTGTCACTGTCCTTGGCGTTAATCTTGACTACCTTCTTCGTTTACACGGACACATTCACTCAAGGCATGCAATAGCTAGTAAGGCCCTTGCGGGCCTCTACAAGCTGAAACATGCCTCTCAACGCACCAAACTACACCTCTACAAATCCCTAATACGTCCTCTGATAACTTACTCTCCTCTAGCCCTCTCTCTTGCAGCAAAAACAAACTTACTTAAACTGCAGCGTGTCCAGAACAAGGCGCTGCGCTGGGTGCTTGATGTCAGATGGGAGGACTTCGCCACAAGCGAGTCTCTCCATGCCCAGTTAGACGTCCCTGCGCTGAATCTGTACTGGAAGAGGCTCAGTGACAGACAGATAGACAAACTTGAGACACGACATGACTACTGGACCTCTCTCCTTGACGAAGACATTCGCAGACCCACAAACCAACACAACCTTTTCTACTCCTTGCATGATCCTGCTCCTAACCCTACTTACAAATAACCTTGGATCCGCTGACAGGTACCTTCTAAGACAGGTACCATTCTCTGACCCACGTTCGCCTTAGCTTTTTTGGGTTAAGACATGACTCAGTTCTGCACTCCTCTCTAGCTCTAAAGGTCGCAAGTCCCTTACTCCCAGCTCACCCCACCGGAGTCCCAACAGAAGAACCGGAATTTCTCTTTTCAATATCTGTCCCACGATCGCCTTTGCTGCTGGGTTAAGCCCTGGCTCTATTTCTACGACTAAGAACACTCCTCTCCAGCACTATTCTTCGTCTGTCCCGTCTTCCCCGCTCATCCCATTTGGGATCTTACCTGAACTTTCGTTCGTTCGTTCGTTCAATCTTCAGATAGTTCAGACTATGGAACTGAACTTCTCCAGGCTGAGGGACTGACAACCTCAAATTCTACGACTTTAAGGGTGATGGACTGATTACATCGTCTTCACATCTCTACTGTTCCTGCCTACTTTCTGTATTCGACTGAAGAAGCCTACTGTGTAGGCGAAACGTTTCGGAATAAAGTTGATACCTAACTGTTGCATATGTGTCTTACCTAACAATCATTGTTGATGCTCTCATAATCTGAGAACCTTGTCATCAATTAGCAGCAGAATTTCCGTCCTTCTGCACCAGATTCTTGGAACAACTCGCAAAGATGTAGGACACATTCCCAGCACTATGGAATGGCTCAATTAACTTCCTAAACCCTGAGTTGTGTAGATTAAGACTTTTAAAAAGTTGCCTCCTAATTCATCGACTGCAATTCATTTTCGTTATTATTGATTCAACTATTTTATGTATGTTTAAATAATGTGGAATTTATATTCCCGTTAAATCAGGTTAAATAAATTTCAGTTTACATCTTCTGATCGGAATCAATGTTTACCTGCTAATACATCTTAAGGCGAGGATCGTGTACATTAAGGTTTGTTTGTTTGTAGACAAATTTGTTAGTGAAGTACAACAATTAAAAGCTTGGAATTCGTTTGTGGTTTCCTGAACCCAAGTTACACTAAGTTATTCACCGGTATCTGCCCCAGTTTGTCAGTTACACATAATAGTGATGACTCACGAAATCGTAATGACTCGACTGGAAACAAACCATACCACGGGCGGGGATAGAACCTGCGATCACAGTCATAAAACTCCAGACCGTCGCGCTAGCCACTGGGTCAGCTGGCTACAATAAGATTCGTCCAACTAGGTATATTTATACACCGTAAGAAGGTAAGCATAAGCACCACTGTGACCAATCTTATTGTAATAAAGTTGGTAGAATTACCGACAATATGTAAAGTAAAAGGACACAAGTGCAACTAATGTGACATTTATTGTGGCAACGTTTCGCTCTCCAGGAGCTTTATCAAGGTTTTTCCTAAGAGCATACCGAATTTGTAGTCCTGAGTTTCTTGACGAGGAATGTACTTACATTCACCAAACATTCACTGAGTTACAATTTCCTTCTTTTTTCATCAAAGACTGCAAGAAAAGAGCTCTTCAGATCATCAATTCTCCACGCATCAACACCGCTCCCAACAAAGTCATAATTCTGCCCAACAGCCAGGTTGCACTAAACGTCTCAAAAGTACTTTCACAAGCTAACACCAGAGTCGCCATCGCTTCTACCACTTCAATAAAGGATCTAACCAGGACAAAACCCAAGCACCACGAACCAGTCAATGCAGGAGTTTACACTATACCCTGTGGAGGCTGTGACAAGATCTACGTAGGTGAAACAGCAAGAAACCTCGACACCCGCCTCAATGAACACATATACGCATGTAGGAACGACAACTTAAACAACGCCTGTGTACAACACCGAAATTCCACCAATCATCTTATGAAATTCAGAGACGCCCAATTAGTGATAAAAGAAACTAATTTCCGCACACGCAAGTGCCTTGAATCAGCACTGATCGCTGTTTCGAATACAATTAAACAAAACAACGGCAGCTTCACCATCTCCGAAGTCTTAGCAAGAATCCTCCTGAAAACAGTAAACCCTGCCATCACATAGTCTCTCCTGTTATACTACACAAAGCACAGAGAGTGAACACTGAAACAACCTGCCTCATTCCAGTTTATATTTGTCCAACCTATTTTTATGTTACCCAAGTAATAGCTTTTATATCCTTTTACTCATGTACGAATTAATTGCTCTACCATATCGTATTACTTTTGTCACTACCACTACTACTACTACTACTACTACTACTACCACTAGTGAACATCGAAATGGTACCTCACTAGTATTCACCTCACTCTGAGCCTTTATATACCCTCTGTGTCCATGTATTGTTTGTAATGGCTTGATAAAGCTCCTGGAGAGCGAAACGTTGCCACAATAAATGTCACATTAGTTGCACTTGTGTCCTTTTACTTTACAATCTTATTGTAGCCAGATGGCCCAGTGGCTAGCGCGTCGGTCTGGAGTTTTATGACTCTCTGATCGCGGGTTCTGTCCCTGCCCGTGGTATGGTTTGATAGATAGTGATATTTATTTTCAATAATTTAAGAACGCTTCTTCTGATTGGTTTCAAAATATTGACGATGGAACATTCTGTTAAAAGAATGATACCCTGTAAGTCTAGTCTGGGAAGATGCAAATTTGGAATTTTACTGGCATTGTTAAAAGATTCGGAATCGTTGGAATTAGATCACTTGCGGGAGAATGCCTTCTCTGGTAGGCTTCAAACTTTCACCCTTCGTGGGCTATATTAAAAGAAACACGTTCGTTCACTCTGCTATGTAAATTTCAATGGGTCAGTTTTATTAGATACATTTTTTGCCCCGACCAATAAATTGATATTTTTACATATCACATTCAAACTATAAACGCCAAACTGACATTCTTAAAGCAATATTATAAAATTAGATTTTCACGAAAAAAACTAATATGTTTTCTTATGGGGCTGTAGAGAGTTAAAAAAAATATCGCGTTTTAGTGAAATAAGAATTTCCTACTTTTAGGAAATAGTTTCTCTGAGGTAACATGATAATGCTGCTTCAGTTTAGCTTCAGTTCTGGTGTTTCAAAATGGAAGGTTTGAATTAGATTTAGCTTGTGCAAGTATTGTTATTGCAAGAAATAGAGTAGTTGATAAGTGGAACAGTCTACCTAGTTGGGTTATTGAGGCTGGGACTTTGGGTAGTTTCAAATTTAGGTTGGATAAGTACATGAGTGGGAAGGGTTGGATTTGAGTGGGACTTGCACATCAGAGCTTATTTCTTGGGTAGCATTGAAAATTGGGTTGGGCAAATGTTTTGTTAGTGGGATGAATTGTAAAGGACCTGCCTAGTATGGGCCAACAGGCCTGCTGCAGTGTTCCTCATTTCTTATGTTCTTATGTTCTTAAGAATTTTGATAATAACTTCGATATGCTGACTTGTGAATGTCTCTACTGATTTGCTTTAAGTCTTCAGTGTGGATATTAAACTATATTACAAACTTATGTAGGAATCTGCTCTCTTACAGTGAAGTGCAGAGGACAGGGGAGGTTACCAGGATACTTTTCTCAGAACAGTGCAGTGAGAGGAAGCTAGAATACATGCAAATATTAGGGAATAAGGAAGGCCAGAGGAAGAACCAGCCAGGAAGTGTAAATATCATAATTTATTTTACTGGCTGGCTGGCTGGCTAGCTGGCTGGCTGGCTGGCTGGCTGGCTGGCTGGCTGGCTGGCTGGCTGGCTGGCTGGCTGGCAGGCTGGCTGGCAGGCTGGCTGGCAGGCTGGCTGGCAGGCTGGCTGGCTGGCAGGCTGGCTGGCTGGCAGGCTGGCAGGCTGGCTGGCTGGCTGGCTGGCTGGCTGGCTGGCAGGCTGGCTGGCTGGCTGGCTGGCTGGCTGGCTGGCTGGCTGGCTGGCTGGCTGGTTGGCTGGCTGGCTGGCTGGCTGGTTGGCTGGCTGGCAGGCTGGCTGGCTGGCTGGCAGGCTGGCTGGCTGGCTGGCAGGCTGGCAGGCTGGCTGGCTGGCTGGCTGGCTGGTTGGCTGGCTGGCTGGCTAGCTAGCTGGCTGCTGGATATTTATGCAGTGATAACTTACTAATATTATTTTACTGGTAAAAGGACACAAGTGCAACTAACTTTACATATTGTCGGTAATTCTACCAACTTTATTGGTGACTACATGAAAAAAAAGAGGTGAGGATGAGTGGATATTTAGTGAGTTTCAATTATCTGAACTTTTCTGCAGGGTGCAAGAAAGTTGGGTTTCACCTCTATGTGTTCAGTAATTTTTCCCTCAGGTCTGAGGAAGTTTGAGTGGTAAGGGCGAGTGCTAGACTTAACGACGTTCCTCAGGTCTGGGCAAGTTTGGGCAGTTAGAGCCGGGTGCTCGACTAAACTCGACTTAACAACGACAGACAAACGGGAAATCACCCAACTTACCATTCCCACCTTATACTGTATAAAACTCTTTGATGAAACAATGGCTGGCAGGGTACATCATCAGCAATAATGATAATAATAATAAAAAAACAACAACACTTGTCAGTGTTAGACAAGGCCAGTCAATGGCCATCTTCAACAGGAGCAATTGTTTTAACAATAATAATAACAACAAAAACACTGAAAATAGCAACAACAACTTTAAAATTTTAGGTCAATATGTAAACAATCGGAAATATTGACGCCAAGCAGCAAGGCAGTAATACCCTCCCAAAATAACACCCGTCTCACCCGTAGGAGACAGCGAGTGGATAAAGTTGTTGTTGTCGTCGTTGTTGTTATTATCATTATTATTGTTATTATTATTGTTATAATATTAGCCATTAGATTTTTAGAGACTAATATGGTACCTGTGTCATTCAAAATAAACGCCAAATCCGAAGTTTCACACACGCACACTTATGTGAACTCATGTGACAAGCTCTCATCGCGAGCCAAAGGTCGACCTATCGCCCAAATATTTACCACTTTCTGTTCTCTAATTCATCCTTAGTAACTATTGTGAAAAAAAAAAATAGCGACACAGAAGCAATCACTGGTCACAAAACAAACCTCCTAAATGCTACTTAAGGTCAAAAAGTAGCAAGCTTTGCCTCTAACTCGATCTTATTAAAATTATTTTTTAAAGGGGTGGACCGGTAAGCCAGCGGAACGCCTCGGTCAGACGATCAAAAGCTCCACAGGTGGGTCATCACGTGAGACCCGCTTCAAGAAACACTTGTTCAGGAAAAACTTTTCGCTCAGTTCTCACTATTTTTGGCTCCTTTGATCAGCAGCTCAATTACAGACGTTTGCAAGATCTAAATTGGCGCTCAGAGTTGGCCCAGTCATAAAGGAAAAGATCGACTTTAGGAGGAAAAAGTCAGAAAAATCACCTTTTTTTTCTGAAGTCTTCTGGCAAAATCGAAAAAAACGTAGCCTCCTTCCCACGAACTTTCACAAAGAACAGGTCATATTTTGCCCATTTCGGGCCAAATAAATGCAGAAAAATCATGATTATTATAAATATTCTCTTTTTCTACAGCCTCTCGGTAAAACCGGTGTTCTCAAGGACCAACAGGTCAACTCTCTTATATTTCAACTCAATTGTCAGTAAAAAAATTATGATTATTGTTGTTTCTTTGGTTAAAAACTCTTGACAAAATCGATATTCTCATGGTAAGACAAGTCATTTCTCGCTTATTTCTTGCCAGTTCTCGATAGGAAAATGGAAAGGGGCTACAGTGCATAAAGGCATACCTGACAGGCAGGAACAATGAGTGATGATCCGTGACGAGGTGTCAGAATGTACATGTAACGATTGGAGTTCCACACAGAGATCAATTACTGGCCAATGCTGTTTCTTGTTTACGTGAATGACATGACGGAAAGAAAAGAGTAATTACTGGCTGATGCTGCTTCTCGTATACGTGAATGACATGACGGAAAGGACAGGGTAAGAAGTATCTCCGAGAGTAGGTGAAGTAAACTTAATGAGGAGAATAAAAACGGATTAGTACCACGAATGGCTACAAATGGACCTGGAGAGGCTACTGACTTGGTCTTACAAATGACTGCTTGAGTTGAAATTCACCAAGGCTCGGGAGGAGGGTACAGAAGGCTGCAAACTACTCTCACTTTGGGGTATCACTCCGAACATATCCTCCGAGGGGAAAATACACATCTGATAAATCTAAGAATAGCTTTATCGACTTCTCAGTAAGGAGTCATGCACGACATTGTACACCATGTATGTAAGACCTATATTGGAGTACGCAGCGTCAATTTGTAACCCACACCTGGTCCAGGATATCAAGAAATTGGGGAAAGTACAGAGGCTGCAACAAAACTAGTCACAGAAGAGTTAGGGGAATTCAACCTGATGACACTGGAGGACATTAGGGCAAGCAGGATATGATAATGACGTACAAAATATTGAGAGAAATTGACAAAATGGACAAGGAAAGAATGTATCGAAGATAGAAAGAATCAAGAGGTCATTGCTGGAAACTGAAAACGCAGATGAATCATAAGTATGTTAGGAAGTGTTTCTTCAGTCTTACAGTTATCAGGAAGTGGAATAATCTAAAGAGTGAAATGGTAAAGGCGGAAACCATACATACCTTTAAGAAGAGGAACGACAATGCTCTTGAAGCCAGGAGAGAGTGAACCTAGTAGCGACCAATGACGAGGCGGGACCAGGAGCTGTGAATCAACACCTGCACACACACACACACACACACACACGAAAGAGTCAAAGAGGCATAACCGGACATCATAGCTCTCACAGAAACCAAGCTTACAGGTATGATAACAGATGCCATCTTTCCAATGGTATACCAGATCATAAGAAAAGACAGAGGGAACAGGGGGGGGGTGGAGGAGTGGCACTGCTGATCAAAAACCGATGGAATTTTGACGAGCTGGAGAGAGGAAACAGCGGAGAAGCAAGTGATTACATAGTGGTAACGCTTCACTCTCGAGGTCCCAAAGTGGTAATTGCAGTGATGTATAACCCACCACAGAACAGCAGGAGGCGAAGGCAAGAGTATGATGAGAGCAATAGAGCGATGGTTGACATACTGGCTGCAATGGCCAGAAGAGCTCATGCATGCAGGGCAAAGCTCCTGATCATGGGTGACTTTAACCACAAGGAAATCGATTGGGAGAACCTGGAACCACATGGGGCCCAAGATACATGGAGGGCTAAGATGATGGAGGTGGTACTGGAAAACTTCATGTACCAACACGTAAGGGACACTACAAGAGAGAGAGGAGAGGATGAACCAGCAAGACTGGACCTAGTATTCACCTTGAGTAGTGCAGATATTGAGGACATCACATATGAAAGACCCCTTGGGGCCAGCGATCATGTGAAGCTCAACAAGAGATTCAAAGAAGTGTTCACAGAGGAGACAGAAGGGGCTCCAGAAAGACGGAGAGGTGGGGTACACCACCAAGTGCTGGGCACAGTACACACAACCGAGGAAGAAGTGAAGAGGCTTCTGAGTGAGCTAGATACCTCAAAGGCAATGGGGCCAGATAACATCTCTCCATGGGTCCTGAGAGAGGGAGCAGAGGCGCTATGTGTACCCCTAACAACAATATTCAATACATTTATCGAAACAGGGAGATTACCTGAGGCATGGAAGACTGCAAATGTAGTCCCAATCTTTAAAAAAGGAGACAGACATGAAGCACTAAACTACAGACCAGTGTCACTGACATGTATAGTATGCAAAGCCATGGAGAAGATTATCAGGAGAAGAGTGGTGGAACACCTGGAAGGGAATGATCTCATCAACAGCAGCCAACATGGTTTCAGGGACGGGAAATACTTTGTCACAAACCTACTGGAGTTCTATGACATGTTGACAGCAGTAAGACAAGAGAGAGAGGGGTGGGTGGATTGCATTTTCTTGGACTGCAAGAAGGTGTTTGACACAGTTCCACACAAGAGATTAGTGCAAAAACTGGAGGACCAAGCAGGGATAACAGGGAAGGCACTACAATGGATCAGGGAATACTTGTCAGGAAGACAGCAGCGAGTCATGGTACGTGGCGAGGTGTCAGAGTAGGCGCCTGTGACCAGCGGGGTCCCACAGGGGTCAGTCCTAGGACCAGTGCTGTTTCTGGTATTTGTGAACGACATGACGGAAGGATTAGACTCCGAAGTGTCCCTGTTTGCAGATGACGTGAAGTTGATGAGAAGAATTCATTCGATCGAAGACCAGGCAGAACTACAAAGGAATCTGGACAGGCTGCAGACCTGGTCCAGCAATTGGCTCCTGGAGTTCAACCCCACCAAGTGCAAAGTCATGAAGATTGGGGAAGGACAAAGAAGACCGCAGACGGAGTACAGTCTATGGGGGCCTGAGACTACAAACCTTACTCAAGGAAAAAGATCTTGGTGTGAGTATAACACCAGGCACATCTCCTGAAGCGCATATCAACCAAATAACTGCTGCAGCATATGGGCGCCTAGCAAACTTCAGAACAGCATTCCGACATCTTAATAAGGAACCGTTCAGGACCCTGTACACCGTGTACGTTAGACCCATATTGAAGTATGCAGCACCAGTTTGGAACCCACACCTAGCCAAGCACGTAAAGAAACTAGAGAAAGTGCAAAGGTTTGCAGCAAGACTAGTCCCAGAGCTAAGGGGTATGTCCTTCGAGGAGAGGTTAAGGGAAATCGACCTGACGACACTGAAGACAGGAGAGATAGGGGGGACATGATAACGACATACAAAATACTGAGAGGAATTGACAAGGTGGACAAAGACAGGTTGTTCCAGAGATGGGACACAGCAACAAGGGGACACAGTTGGAAGTTGAAGACACAGATACATGATAGGGATGTTAGGAAGTATTTCTTTAGCCACAGAGTAGTCAGGAAGTGGAATAGTTTGGGAAGCGATGTCGTGGAGGCAGGATCCATACATAACTTTAAGGAGAGGTATGATAAAGCTCACGGTTTAGGGAGAGTGGCCTAGTAGCGACCATTGAAGAGGCGGGGCCAGGAGCTAGGACTCGACCCCTGCAACCTCAACTAGGTGAGAACTAGGTGAGTACACATACACACACACATACACTCACACACACACACATGCACGCACACACAAATACACGAAGTGATAATAAAGTGAAATCAATGTGTGACCAGTGAAAGAAGCACAGTACATAGGAATATGTTATACATAGAGAAGAAACGGATGTGGAGATAAGCCAGGACATCATAAATGAGTTGGACAGTCTACAGGTTGCTAAAGGCTGCATAGCAAGTATTTAACCTATGCATGGTTTTGGTTCTGCATGCACAGAAATGGTGCAGAACAGGATCCTACAAGAGAAACCATGGATGAAGGAATCATCAACATACATGAGGGTGTTCCTAGACCGCGACAGAACAAGAGCAGAATGACTGCAGCTGAGGGAGAAGACACAGAAACGAAAGGGGCTAGGAAGAGAGACAAGGACAGAGTCAGCAGAGGACACCCAGAGCCGGGCAGAGTAACAAGTGCAAGCACACACAGAACCACCATCAGAACCCCCTCAGCCAAACATGCTATCCCAACACAGACCACAATCCACACTTACAGCCCCCAACCCACAATATGCAGTAGAATCCCACAGCACACTAAAAGGCCTCCTCCCCCACACGCCTCTCTGAACACAGTGTTGGAGAGGAAACTGAAAGTATGGTACACCAATGCTGATGGAATAACGAATAAGTGGGAGGATCGGAATGAAAGAATCAAAGAGCCATCACTAGACATCACAGCTCTCGCCGAAATTAAGCTCACAGGAATGATAACAGATGCCATATTTTCAATGGGATATCAGATCCTGAGGAAAGACAAAGGGAATAGAGGGGGATGAGGAGTGGCACTGTTTATCAAAAATCAATGGGATTTTGACGAGCTGCAGAGAGGAGGCAGAGGAGAAGCAAGAGACTACATAATAGGAACACTTCAGTATGGAAGTCCCAAGGGGGTAATTGCAGTGATGTGTAGCCCACCACAGAACAGCTGGAAGCTAAGGCAAGAATATGATGAGAGTAACAGAGCGATGGTTGACACACTGCCTGAAGTGGTCAAAAGGGCACATGTGAGCAGGGCAAAGCTACTGATTGTTCATGACTTCAATTACAAAGAAACTGACTGGGAGAACTTAGAGCCACATGGGAGCCCGGAAACGTGGAGGGCTAAGCTGATGGAGGTGGTACTGGAAAACCTCAAGTACCAACACGTATGGGACACTACCAGAGAGAGAGGAGAGAATGATCTAGCAAGACTGAACCTCGCATTCACCTTGAGTAGTGCAGGTATTGAGGACATCACATATGAAAGACCCCTCAGGGCCAGTGGCTATGTGGTTGTGGAGAGGGAAGCAGGAAGGGCAGGACGAATGAAGCCAAACTACAAGGGGCTATAGAGGCATGAAGAATTTCCTGCACGAGCTTCAGTGGGACAGAGCACTGGCAGGGAAGTCAGTAAATGAGATGATGGAATATGTGACAACAATATGCAACGAACCTGAGGTGAGGTTTGTACCCAAGGATAACAGAAATAACGAGAAGGCCAGGATGAGCCCATGGTTCACTCAAAGGTGTAGACAAGCCAAAAGCAAGTGTGCAAGAGAATGGAAGAAGTATATAAGGCAAAGGACCCAGGAAAATAAAGAGAGCAGTCATAGACCCAGAAATGAATATGCACAGGTAAGAAGGGAGGCCTAACGACATTACGAAAATGACATAGCAGTCAAAGCCAAATCTGACCCGAAACTGCTGTACAGCCAAATCTGGAGGAAAACAACAGTCAGAGACCAGGTAATAATGCTGAGGAAGGAAGGAGGGGAGATCACAAGAAACGATGAATAGGAATGTGAGGAGATCAACATGAGATTCAAAGAAGTGTTCACAGAGGAGACAGAAGGGGCTCTGGAAAGATGAGAGGTGGGGTACACCAAGTGTTGGACCGATGGGGCCGGATAACGTTTCCCCAAGGGTCCTGAGAGAGGGAGCAGAGGCGCTATGTGGGGCCAATAACAACAATCTCCAACATATCTTGCGATACAGGGTAACTACCTAAAGTATGGAAGACAGCAAATGTTGTACCAATTTTTGAAAAAGGAGACAGACACGAAGCACTTAAATAGAGACAAGTTTCATTGACATTTTTAGTATGCAAAATCATGGAGAAGATTACCAGGAGAAGAGTAGAAGAGCACCTAGAAAGGAATGAGCTTATCAGCGACAACCATGATGGTTTCAGGGACGGGAAATCCTGTGTAACAAACATGCTGCAGTTCTATGACAGGGAGACAGCAATAAGGCAACAGAGAGAGGGGAGGATAGATTGCGTTTTCTTGAACTGTAAGAAGGCTTTTAACACAGTTCGACACGAGAGATTAGTGCAAAACCTAGAAAACCAGGTAAGGATATCAGGGAAGGCACTGCAATGGATCAGGGAATACCTGCTGGAAAGACTACAGCGAGTCATGGTACGCAACGAGGTGCCAGAGTGGGCGCCTGTGACGAGCGTGGTTCCACAGGAGTCAGTCTTAGAACCAGTGCTGTTTCTGATATATGCGAGCGACATGACGGAAGGAATAGACTCAGAAAGCCCCTGTTTGCAGATGATGTGAAGTTGATGAGTAGAATTCAATCGGACGAGGACCAGGAAGAACTACAAAGGGAATGGATGGGATACAGACCTGGTCCACAAACTGGCTCCTGGAATTCAGCCCCACCAAGTGCAAATTCAATGAAGGTTGGGGAAGGGCAAGGAAGGCCGCAGAAGGAGTACAGTCAAAAGGGGGCAGAGACTACAAACCTCACTAAAGGAAAAGAATCTTGGGGTGAGTATAACACCGGGCACATGTCCTGAGGCGCTTATTAACCAAATAACTGCTGCAGAATATGGGCGCCTAGCAAACCTAAGAACAGCAATCCGACATCTCAGTAAGGATTCGATCAGGACCCTGCACCGTGTAAGTTAGGCCTATATTGGAGTTTGCAGCACCAGTTTGGAACCCACACCTCGCCAAGCACGCAAGGAAATTAGAGAAAGGGCAGGGAAATGGCCTACTAGTAGAGGCTAACAGAAATCGACCTGACGACACTGGAGGACAGGAGAGATAGGAGGGATATGATAATGATATAAAATACTGGAACGGGATGTTCCAGAGATGAGACACAGTAACAAGGGGTCACAGCTGGAAGATGAAGACTCAGATGAATCACAGGGATGTTAAGATGTATTTCTTCAGTCACAGAGTTGTCAGAAAGTAGAACAGTCTGGGAAGTGATGTAGTGGAGGCAGAATCAATATATAGCTTTAAGAAGATTTATGATACAACTCATGGAGCAGAAAGAGTGACCTAGTAGCGACCAGTGAAGAGGCGGGGCCAGGAGCTGTGACTCGACCCTTGCAACCACAACTAGGTGAGTACAACTAATTGAGGTGAGGTGAGTGTGCGCGCGCGCACGAGCGCACACACACACACACACACACACATACATACTCATACACATACACACAAACACACACACAGTAAAGAGGCAGGGCCAGGAACTGTTACTCAACCCTGCAACCACGATTAGGTGAGTTAGGTGTATTCACCTAATTGTATTTACCTAATTGTGGTTGCAGGGGTCGAGACTCAGCTCCTGGCCCCGCGTCTTAAGCGAGTGCTACTAGGTCCCCTCTCTCCCTGCTCCATGAGCTTTATCATGCCTCATCTTAAAGCTATGTATGGTTCCTGCATCCACTACCTCACTTGCTAGGCTATTCCACTTTCTGACTACTCTATGACTGAAGAAATAATTCCTAACATCCCTTTGACTCATCTGGGTCTTCAGCTTCCAATTGTGACCCCTTGTTTCTGTGTTCCCTCTCTGGAACATCCTGTCTCTGTCCACCTTGTCTATTCCACGCAGTATTTTGCATGTCGTTATTATGTCTCCCCTAACCCTCCTGTCTTCCAGTGTCGTCAGGCCGATTTTCCTAAACCTTTCTTCGTGGGACATTCCCCTATAGCTCTGGAATTAACCTTGTCGCAAACCTTTGCACATTCTCTAATTTCTTGAAGTGCTTGATCAAGTGTGGGTTCCAAACAAGTGCTGCATACTCCAGTTTAGGCCTGACGTACACGGTGTACAGTGTCTTGAACGATTCCTTACTATTCTCAGGTTTGCCAGGGGCCCATATGCTGCAGCAGTTACCTGGTTGATGTGTGCTTCCCGAGAAGTGCTCGGTGTTATACTGACCCCGAGATCTTTCTCCTTGAGCGAGGTTTGCAGCCTTTGGCCACCTAGCCTATACTCCGTCTGCAGTCTTCTTTGTCCTTCCCCGATCTTCATGACTTTGCATTTAGCAGGGTTAAATTCGAGAAGCCAGTTGCTGGACCAGGTGTCGAGTCTGTCCAGGTCTCTTTGAAGTCCTGCCTGATCCTCATCTGATTTAATTCTCCTCATTAACCTCACATCATCTGCGAACAGGGACACTTCTGAGTCTAACCCTTCCATCACGTCATTCACATATACCAAAAATAACACTTGTCCTAGGACCGACCCCTGTGGGACCCCGCTCGTCACAGGTGCCCACTGTGATACCTCATCACGCACCATGATTCGTTGTTGCCTCCCTGTCAGCGCCCTTCCTGTTACACGCGCCTTATCCTCTAGCTTCTGCACTAATCTCTTGTGAGGAACTGTGTCAAAGGCCTCCTTGCAGTCCAAGAGGATGCAATCATCCCACCCCTCTCTCTCTCGTGTCTTACTTCTGTTACTTTATCATAAAACTCCAGAAGGTTTGTGACACAGAATTTGCCTTCCATAAATCCGTGCTGGTTGACGTTTATACTCTTGTTCCGTTTCAGGTGCTCCACCACTCTCCTCCTGATAATCTTCTCCATGACTTTGCATACTATACACGTCAGTGACACTGGCCTATAATTTAGTGCCTCTTTTCTGTCTCCTTTTTTTTAAAAATGGGAACTACGTTTGCCATCTTCCATACCTCAGGTAGTTGCCCAGTTTCAAGGGATGTGTTGAAGATTGTGGTTAGTGGCACACACACAGCATATCCGCTCACTCTCTAAGGACCCACGGGGAGATGTCTGGTCCCAGTGCATTTGAGGTATCAATGTCCCTTAGCAGCTTCTTCTCCTCAGTTGTATGTATGCCATCCAACACTTGATATATTTCTTGCTGGTGCCCCCCTGTGTTCTGTCCTCCCAGAGGCCTTCCTGTCTCCACTGTAAATACATCCTTAAATCTCATGTTGAGCTCCTCACATGTGTACACACGTGTGTACACGTAGACCAATACACACATACACACAGAAAAAACTGTAATCACACTATCTTATGTACACACGCACTAGCATATTAGCATAACCCCCCCCCCCCACACACACACATATACACACACAATTTTATATAAAACTGCAGGAACCAGAGCATCCTAACAGGATAAAAAAAATGGGATTTCAAAAGGAAGTATGTAAAGGCAAGGGAACCAAGGATGGATAGTCTGAAAAGGAAGAATGGGTAGGATGGCTGAAGAGCAAAATGTATCAAGATTGGGAAAAAAGGTTAATTGAGCTTAGCAATAATATGTTAGAGAAGCTATCCGCAGAGAGAAAGAAGTTGGAATCACGAGCTGTACCTGCTGAGGCAAAGATACAGAACCTGGAGGAAGAACTGATTATGCTGAAGTAGGATATAAAGATGATCTCTGAAAGGAGCAAAATGATTGAAATGGGGACATCAGCAGGCAGCGAGGGGACCGAAGGAGGGTATAGAGCTTTAAAAGTCTTTTGGAGAAGTAATATCAAGCGAAGGTGAACAGGGACAGAATGTATGATAGGTAAGATACAAGAACACGAGAGTACAGCTGGAAATTGAGAACTCAGATGAGTCATAGGGATGTTAGGAAGTGTTCCTTTAGCCTTAGAGTTGTCAGGAAGTGGATCAATCTGGAGAGTGAAGTGGTAAGATCATGCATAACTTTATGAAGAGGTACGATAAGGATCCTGAAGAGAGTGAACCTAGTAGTGACCATCGAGGAGGTGGAGCCACGAACTGTGACTCTACCTTTGTGAAAACATGAAGATAAGTACATATAGGCGAGTACATACATACATGCACACGAAGTGAGAGAGAACAATAGAAAGTGAGAGGGAACAATAGAAAGTGAGAGGGAACAATAGAAAGTGAGAGGGAACAATAGAAAGTGAGAGGGAACAATAGAAAGTGAGAGGGAACAATAGAAATGGAGAGGCAACAATATAATGGGAGAGGAACAATAGAAAGTGAGAGGGAACAATAGAAAATGAGATGGAATAATAGAAAGAGAGAGGGAACAGTAAAAAGCGAGAGGGAATAATAGAGAGATGGAACAATAGAAAGTAAGAGGGAATAATAGAAAGTGAGAGAGAACAATAGAAATGGGAAGAGAACAATAGAAAGGGAGAGAGAACAACAGAAAGGAAAAGAGAACAATAGAAAGGGAGAGAGAACAGTTGAAGGCACAAATAAAACTCTGGCACGCACAGGAAGGAGAAGTAGGGGAGACGATAAAAGAGAGGAATCCCAGTTCCCACAACTGTAAACACTTGAGTCACACCATGCCCAGCCTGCAACCAGCCTCCTCCAGATCCACTCCCATTATAAACATAAATGCCATAACTCAACTTCAACTACACCTCACCTACCTTCTTTGCCCATCAGTATTCAAACTCTGATCGTCCCGGTACAAGGATCCTACACCTCACCGAGTCCTCCATAACCCCGCCTTCCCCAGTCTGTCCAATCTCTTCTGACACATCGGCAAGGAACGCGAGACTAAAATACTGCAAACTAGAACACTGTTCAAAATAAGAACTTTAAAGTATAGCACACAAATGCTGATGGAATATAAAGCCTTAAGAAATTTATTAAATTGATTAATAACAGGAGCAAATCCAGATACAAGATATACTGTTCCAGTCAGAATGTCAAGTATTGAGGAAAGATAGAGAAAATCTGTGAAAAGAAAGGAGTAACAGAGATAATCAGAAACCAGGACAGCTTTCGAAAAAATGAAAGGGATCAGTTTAAAGATGTTGACTGTCTGTTTAGTAATCATATTCAACACAGGAGAACTCTGGGTAATAAAAAAAGTGATGTAGATGGATCCTGGGACGCCAGGTCTGGATAGTACGAGAAACGTTAGGATAGAAAACTATAAGAAGTTTGACTAGGCCTTTTTTTACCCACCAGTCGATGCAAGATTAATTTGGTAGAAGGACAACGTTGACATGTGGGTGCTCTCTATCAAGGGATCGGAGCTTATGAAACGCAACTTCAGCTTCATGACTGAATAATTGTAGGTTAAACTACATGAAAATGCCGAGTGTGGATCGGTGAGCAGCCATTTATAATTTGTGGACGTATACAGGTTACATCTCTGTGCAATTAAGAAAGACACTGTGTTACTCCCGAGAAAAACGCCAACCCAGAAAACCCGGGTGCGTTAAGACCCATTGCGATCTCCAGCATTATTACACAATAAAGTCAGTAATATCTAATTTCTTTTTCTCATAATTACTGGACTACTAAAGAGACTAAATCTTCAAGTGTGAACGACTTGATCTGTATTTGAGTTATTCGTTTAATGAAATTAAGAACTTGTGGTAATAAGTTGAAACCGAAGTTGCAAATAAAATTAACAATAAATTAGTAGTCTGTACCTAATGACAACTTTGGTAAAGTGGAATATTTACTATCTTGCACACAGGGTCCAAAAAAAAAAAATCCAATGTGCGGCTGAAAGAGACAGAAATTTTGGAATTCACAAAGAGAAGTTAGTGCAAACTTAAGAGAAAAATGTTGTGTTCTGCCTCAAGCTATTCTGCATCAGACGTAATATTAATTTTTATCATTGCAAAATTATTCAAATGTGACATTTTTTATAACTTAATTAAGTAGTGGTTGACAAACTTCAAGTAATTGGAATGAGTGTTTTGCTCATTATCCGTGATACACAAGTCTCATTGATCACCACATCTATAACTAATAATCATTTTTGTGTTCCCAGTTAAACTGAATTTTGATACAGGTGAGTAAATCATTCAGTTTAATAACATGTTAGACAAGTGTCCATCTAGACCATCTAGAAGCAGAGAAGAATACCATACATATTGGAACCAGGGGATGGCATTATGTTAAGTCTGGGGAAGATAGTCTTCTTGAAAGTCTTCCATATATTAAACAGTACAAGTGTAAATGGTCTTATAATAACTCATCTACATACTGTAGTGCCAAAAATTAAAATATTTTAATCCCATAGCAACAAGTGAAATTATGTCGTAGCATCATACGAGAAAGTTATTGCCGTATTACATTATACAATGTCGCTGTACCTCAATACATGTAAAAGGATTAGTGCAGAGTGTGGCAGAAGTTTCTAATGCAGTTAAGTGTTAGCATTCAAGATATGAAGCGGATGAGAGTAGGTATTTACATTGCATCACATGGACACTAATATCTCAATTTTTTCAATAAAAATATAAAATTAGACATGCACAGCCCTAAACTAATTTTAACCTTCCACTAATAAATACAAGTTTTGAAA
The DNA here is from genome assembly GCF_038502225.1 of Cherax quadricarinatus. NCBI lineage: Eukaryota > Metazoa > Arthropoda > Malacostraca > Decapoda > Parastacidae > Cherax > Cherax quadricarinatus. Next base: position 24,130,923 of record NC_091354.1, read on the forward strand.
CCAAACTGAAAATTAATTCTCTTTTTTTATCCCAAAGGAAATTTGCTTAAAATCTGCATTATCAAGTTTTCAACATTGAAGGTTGAAGACAATTGGATGAGACACTAAGAAATTAACTCATGAAAAACATTATATCAATTTCCCTAGTTTCTTCCATTACAAAACTCAAAGTAGGATCAACACAGGCCAAAATAAATCCGAACTTTTCTCTAAGTCAGATTTAACAGCACTTTAGGTTTAAGTATGCACGTAAGTAATTCGGTTATATTAAATGTGCATTAAGTAAATTTAACTTAGGATAATTTGGAGCAGTCAAACACTGTGATTAACTTATGTTTAGAAGTAGAGAAGTGCCAAAGTGTCGATATCGTTATCAGTATCGGCGGGTACCAGCAGCCCTATTAATAGCAACAAAAATGCAAGAACTGAGGAGAATTGTAGCAAGCCTACTAGCCCATGCTATGTATTACGTACACGGGTAATGAATGGCCGGTGAGACCTGGTCGTATAAGAAATTGGAGCAAACAAACTCATCAGTAGACTATAATGTATATTATGCTTTCACCCACTATATAAAGATATATATACTATGTACAATAAGTACAGACATAATAATAAGTATACACCATGGTGACAGACAGCAAAGCAGAAGCCAGAGAGAGTGCACCTTACTCAACCAGCAGGTCGGCAAGTCTGCCAATGCTTACCGCAAGTGAACATGTTGCTTCAGCTTTGGCGGGCTTGCCTGTGATTGATCAATGAATCAAGGTTAAACTCTTAGCACCAGGTTTGCTGGTTGGGAGGCAGCCTATATGGGAATGTGACATACTCTGAATAAATTGTAACATACTCTTTGCATGCCACACTAAGCAACTCCCTCTCGAATTCAACCCTGTTTAACATAGGCTTGCTACAATTCTTCTCGATTCTTAACTTCTTGTTTCTACTAGCAGAGGCTGCCTCCTGCAATTTCTTCGAGATCTTCCATGCGTCACCTTCGTTGGTATACAAGACTCCTTGCTAATGTTTTAGCTTCACATTGTTCCAGACTATGGAACTGAACTTTTTTACTGGCTGAGGGACTGATCACCTCTAAAATTATTTCCCCAAGGTTGACAGACTGATTAGATTATCTTTATCTTGCCACTGCTACTGCTGTCTACAGTTTATTCTCCTCTATATTTTACTGAAGAAGCCTACCAAAAATAAAGATATCCAACCGTTGAATATGTGTCTTATTCATTAACTTTTGGTATTATATGCCACTTTCAGTATGTCTGTGAGGAGCTGGACAAAGGATTTAGAAAAGAATTCTCATCTGAATCATCAACACTGTCAAAGAGTGAGAGTGCACCAACGAGTACTGGACACGCTACAAGCAATGAGAGGAGGGTGAAGAAAACACTGAGATATCACTACGGTAATGTGATCAGATGTTATCTCTTCATGGATTGTGAGGCAGCAAAAGGACTGTGTAACTACGGCAACTGCCAGAGGTCTGAAAAACAGCTAATGTAGTTCCAATTTTTAAAAATTGGGGCAAACAGATGGTAAGGAATTACAAGCCACCTTTATGGCATGCACAGTATGTAACGTTATGGAGAACATTATCAGAAGAGTAGTGGAGCATCTGTAAAGAAGTGGATTCATAAACAACAGACAGCACAGTTAAGATGATAAATAATGCCTCACAAGTCTGCTAGAATTCTATGATAAGTATACACAAAAGTTGGGCAGGAGCGAGAAAGAGAGAAAGAGGGGGAGAGGGAGAGAGAGAGAGAGAGAGAGAGAGAGATGGTTGAAATGAATATTTTCGAATTGCATGAAGACGTTTGCTAAAGTACCACACAAGCAGAGGAGCAAGCAGAAATTGCAGGGACAACCGGTGTAAGGAAACACGCCAAGTGTTTCCACCCCTTCGCCGGGAATCGAACCCGGACCCTCACTGTGTGAAGCGAGAGAAATAAACCACCAGGCCACGGAGCCCCGACGTCTGGAAACAGTGTACAGGCTTGGGGAACAAAGGTTGCAAGGCTCGGGGTTAGATTAATTCCGGTCAATGTGCATGAGGCACACATCAGTTTCATAACGGCTGCAGCAAACGCTAGAGTAGCTTTCAGGAACGTCAACAAGGAAGCATTCACGACCTTGTACATGGCATGTGTCATGCCCATCTTGGATTAGACAGTCCCAATGTGGAACACACATCTGGATAAGCAGGAAAAGAAGCTGGAAAAGTGCAAAGGTTTGCAAATAACTAATCCCAGAACTGAGTGATATAACCTATAAGCTAGAGGAGTCAAACCTGACGACATTTAAGCCAGGTCACAGATGGAAGTTAAAAGCACAAATGAGACATTAGGAAATTCTTCTTTATTCTTAGAATGATCGGGAAGTGGAACGAGAAACACAGCAAAGTGGTAAAGAAAATATATACAGTTTAATGAAATGATACAATGGGTTTCAGGCAACCAGGAGTGAAATCTGGAGCGATAGCAGAAAGGTAGGGCCAGGAGCTGAGACAGAACCCTCCCAGCCCAATTATATGAGAACAGTTAGTAGAATACACTCACACATACACAAACTCACTCACTCTCTCTCTCTCTCTCTCTCTCTCTCTCACACACACAAACAGACTCACACACAGACACGCACACAGACACACACACACACAGACACACACACACAGACACACACACACACACAGACACACACACACACAGACACACACACACAAACACACACACACAGACACACACACACAGATACAGACACACAGACACACACACACAGACACACACACACACACAGACACACACACACACAGACACACACACACAGACACACACACACAGACAAACACACACAGATACAGACACACACACACACACACACACACACACACACACACACACACACACACACACACACACAGCAGCTGAGGGAGAGGACAAAAAAGCGAAAGGAGCTAGGAAAAGAGACAAGGATGGAACCAGCAGAGGTCAGTCAGAGCAGAACAGAACAGCAAGGGCAAGCACACACACAACTATTCTCAGAACCATACAACCTATCACACCATCCCAACACACACTACAATCCATACCCACAGCCTCCACCCAACACCGAGCTATAGAATCCCACAGTATGCCACCAGGTCTCCCACCCTCACAGGCCCCCCAAACCACAGTGTTGGAAAGGAAACTGAAGGTATGGTACACAAACGCCGATGGAATAACAAATAAGTGGGAGGAGTGGCATGAAAAAGTCAAAGAAGCATCACCGGACATCATAGCTCTCACAGAAACCAAGCTTACAGGTATGATAACAGATGCCATCTTTCCAATGGGATACCAAATCCTGAGGAAAGACAGAGGGAACAGGGGGGGTGGAGGAGTGGCATTGCTGATCAAAAATCGCTGGAATTTTGATGAGCTGGAGAGAGGAGACAGCAGAGAAGAAAGTGATTACATAGCGGGAACGCTTCACTCTGGAGGTCCCAAGGTGGTAATAGCAGTGATGTATAACCCACCGCAGAACAGCAGGAGGCCAAGGCAAGAGTACGACGAGAGCAATAGAGCGATGGTTGACACACTGGCTAGAGTGACCAGAAGAGCTCATGCATGCAGGGCAAAGCTCCTGATCATGGGTGACTTTAACCACAAGGAGATCGATTGGGAGAACTTGGACCCACATGGGGGCCAAGATACATGGAGGGCTAAGATGATGGAGGTGGTACTGGAAAACTTCATGTGCCAACACGTAAGGGACACTACAAGAGAGAGAGGAGAGGATGAACCAGCAAGGCTGGACTTAGTATTCACCTTGAGTAGTGCAGATATCGAGGACATCACATATGAAAGACCCCTTGGGGCCAGTGACCATGTGGTTCTAAGCTTCGATTACACAGTAGAGCTACAAGTGGAGGGAGAAGCAGGAAGGCCAGGACGAATGAAACCAAACCACAAGAAAGGGGACTACATAGGAATGAGGAACTTCCTGAACGGGGTTCAGTGGGACAGAGAACTGGCAGGGAAGCCAGTTAATGAGATGATGGAATATGTAGCAATAAAATGCAAGGAGGCTGAGGAGAGGTTTGTACCCAAGGGTAACAGGAATAATGAAAAAGCTAGGATGAGCCCATGGTTTACCCAAAGGTGCAGGGAGGCAAAAACCAAGTGTGCTAGGGAATGGAAGAAATATAGAAGGCAAAGGACCCAGGAGAATAAGGAGAGCAGTCGTAGAGCCAGAAACGAATATGCACAGATAAGAAGGGAGGCCCAAAGACAATATGAAAATGACATAGCAGCGAAAGCCAAATCTGACCCGAAACTGTTGTACAGCCACATCAGGAGGAAAACAACAGTCAAGGACCAGGTAATCAGGCTAAGGAAGGAAGGAGGAGAGACAACAAGAAATGACCGTGAAGTATGTGAGGAACTCAACAAGAGATTCAAAGAAGTGTTCACAGAGGAGACAGAAGGGGCTCCAGAAAGACGGAGAGGTGGGGCACACCACCATGTGCTGGACACAGTGCACACAACCGAGGAAGAAGTGAAGAGGCTTCTGAGTGAGCTAGATACCTCAAAGGCAATGGGGCCAGATAACATCTCCCCATGGGTATTGAGAGAGGGAGCAGAGGCGCTATGTGTACCCCTAACAACAATATTCAATACATCTATCGAAACAGGGAGATTGCCTGAGGCATGGAAGACAGCAAATGTAGTCCCAATCTTTAAAAAAGGAGACAGACATGAAGCATTAAACTACAGACCAGTGTCACTGACATGTATAGTATGCAAAATCATGGAGAAGATTATCAGGAGAAGAGTGGTGGAACACCTAGAAAGGAACGATCTCATCAACAGCAGCCAACATGGTTTCAGGGACGGGAAATCCTGTGTCACAAACCTACTGGAGTTCTATGACATGGTGACAGCAGTAAGACAAGAGAGAGAGAGGTGGGTGGATTGCATTTTCTTGGACTGCAAGAAGGCGTTTGACACAGTTCCACACAAGAGATTGGTGCAAAAACTGGAGGACCAAACAGGGATAACAGGGAAGGCACTACAATGGATCAGGGAATACTTGACAGGAAGACAGCAGCGAGTCATGGTACGTGGCGAGGTGTCAGAGTGGGCACCTGTGACCAGCGGGGTCCCACAGGGGTCAGTCCTAGGACCAGTGCTGTTTCTGGTATTTGTGAACGACATGACGGAAGGAATAGACTCTGAGGTGTCCCTGTTTGCAGATGACGTGAAGTTGATGAGAAGAATTCACTCAATCGAAGACCAGGCAGAACTACAAAGGGATCTGGACAGGCTGCAGACCTGGTCCAGCAATTGGCTCCTGGAGTTCAATCCCACCAAGTGCAAAGTCATGTAGATTGGGGAAGGGCAAAGAAGACCGCAGACGGAGTACAGTCTAGGGGGCCAGAGACTACAAACCTCACTCAAGGAAAAAGATCTTGGGGTGAGTATAACACCAGGCACATCTCCTGAAGCGCACATCAACCAAATAACTGCTGCAGCATATGGGCGCCTAGCAAAACTCAGAACAGCATTCCGACATCTTAATAAGGAATCATTCAGGACCCTGTACACTGTGTACGTTAGGCCCATATTGGAGTATGCGGGACCAGTTTGGAACCCACACCTAGCCAAGCACGTAAAGAAACTAGAGAAAGTGCAAAGGTTTGTAACAAGACTAGTCCCAGAGCTAAGAGGTATGTCCTACGAGGAGAGGTTAAGGGAAATCAACCTGACGACACTGGAGGACAGGAGAGATAGGGGGGACATGATAACGACATACAAAATACTGAGAGGAATTGACAAGGTGGACAAAGACAGGATGTTCCAGAGATTGGACACAGTAACAAGGGGACACAGTTGGAAGCTGAAGACACAGATGAATCACAGGGATGTTAGGAAGTATTTCTTCAGCCACAGAGTAGTCAGTAAGTGGAATAGTTTGGGAAGTGATGTAGTGGAGGCAGGATCCATACATAGCTTTAAGCAGAGGTATGATAAAGCTCACGGCTCAGGGAGAGTGACCTAGTAGCGATCAGTGAAGAGGCGGGGCCAGGAGCTCGGATTCGACCCCCGCAACCTCAACTAGGTGAGTACAGCTAGGTGAGTACACACACACACACACACACATGCATATACAATACTAAAAGTACACACAGCAACGCACAGGTCATTTGTAAGCTTGACAGGCGAGGACGATTTATTCAGGGTTTTAAAATATATAAAAGTTGGGTGAAAATTCAACATCAGAGCAACATTCTAACATCCCATGTTCTTTAAATTTGGCATTTTTTCATTTATACAAAGCGCCTATGTAAAATATTGGTAAGAAGACTCTGTTGCACTTATATGGAGCCTTTATTTATGATGTTTTCCCCACCGAGTAGACCTTATGAAGACTCAAATATATGGTTTTAAAGAGTAACTCACGAAATCGTAATGACACGACTGCAAACAAACCATACCACGGGCGTGCACGGTACTAGGATGTCAAAACAAACATGACTTTCACCATTAACACTCAAACAGGACACCCAGACTATACACTGTGTTCTTCTAGGTATTTTTTCTTGGGGTGTGTCCGTATCTGCAGTAGAAATTAACGTTGTTAGGTAAGACACATATGCAACAGTTAGGTATCTTTATTATGAAACGTTTCGCCTACACAGTAGGCTTCTTCAGTCAAGTACAGAAAAGTTGATAGAAGCAGAAGATACTTGAAGACGATGTAATCAGTCCATCACCCTTAAAGTTTTGAGGTGGTCAGTCCCTCAGTCTGGAGAAGAGCATTGTTCCATAGTATGAAACAATATGGAGATGAAGTGACAGAATGGAGCTTTTTTATAGCGCCAAGAGGTGAGACGTAGGCCACTAGGAGAGGTAAGAACTCAGATGTTGAAAGGTCAGGTCCCTCTCAAATCCAGCCGCTCTCACTAGTGGAATTTGTCGAAGTTGATTGCAGGTCTGTACCAAGATACCCTTGTGTTGCAGTGTCTGACAGATTGAACATCAAAATGGTATAAAATACCGACAGGTTGTTAGGTAAGACACATATGCAACAGTTAGGTATCTTTATTATGAAACGTTTCGCCTACACAGTAGGCTTCTTCAGTCAAGTACAGAAAAGTTGATAGAAGCAGAAGATACTTGAAGACGATGTAATCAGTCCATCACCCTTAAAGTTTTGAGGTGGTCAGTCCCTCAGTCTGGAGAAGAGCATTGTTCCATAGTATGAAACAATATGGAGATGAAGTGACAGAATGGAGCTTTTTTATAGCGCCAAGAGGTGAGACGTAGGCCACTAGGAGAGGTAAGAACTCAGATGTTGAAAGGTCAGGTCCCTCTCAAATCCAGCCGCTCTCACTAGTGGAATTTGTCGAAGTTGATTGCAGGTCTGTACCAAGATACCCTTGTGTTGCAGTGTCTGACAGATTGAACATCAAAATGGTATAAAATACCGATAGGTTGTTAGGTAAGACACATATGCAACAGTTAGGTATCTTTATTATGAAACGTTTCGCCTACACAGTAGGCTTCTTCAGTCAAGTACAGAAAAGTTGATAGAAGCAGAAGATACTTGAAGACGATGTAATCAGTCCATCACCCTTAAAGTTTTGAGGTGGTCAGTCCCTCAGTCTGGAGAAGAGCATTGTTCCATAGTATGAAACAATATGGAGATGAAGTGACAGAATGGAGCTTTTTTATAGCGCCAAGAGGTGAGACGTAGGCCACTAGGAGAGGTAAGAACTCAGATGTTGAAAGGTCAGGTCCCTCTCAAATCCAGCCGCTCTCACTAGTGGAATTTGTCGAAGTTGATTGCAGGTCTGTACCAAGATACCCTTGTGTTGCAGTGTCTGACAGATTGAACATCAAAATGGTATAAAATACCGATAGGTTGTTAGGTAAGACACATATGCAACAGTTAGGTATCTTTATTATGAAACGTTTCGCCTACACAGTAGGCTTCTTCAGTCAAGTACAGAAAAGTTGATAGAAGCAGAAGATACTTGAAGACACTGCAACACAAGGGTATCTTGGTACAGACCTGCAATCAACTTCGACAAATTCCACTAGTGAGAGCGGCTGGATTTGAGAGGGACCTGACCTTTCAACATCTGAGTTCTTACCTCTCCTAGTGGCCTACGTCTCACCTCTTGGCGCTATAAAAAAGCTCCATTCTGTCACTTCATCTCCATATTGTTTCATACTATGGAACAATGCTCTTCTCCAGACTGAGGGACTGACCACCTCAAAACTTTAAGGGTGATGGACTGATTACATCGTCTTCAAGTATCTTCTGCTTCTATCAACTTTTCTGTACTTGACTGAAGAAGCCTACTGTGTAGGCGAAACGTTTCATAATAAAGATACCTAACTGTTGCATATGTGTCTTACCTAACAACCTGTCGGTATTTTATACCATTTTGATGTTCAATCTGTCAGACACTGCAACACAAGGGTATCTTGGTACAGACCTGCAATCAACTTCGACAAATTCCACTAGTGAGAGCGGCTGGATTTGAGAGGGACCTGACCTTTCAACATCTGAGTTCTTACCTCTCCTAGTGGCCTACGTCTCACCTCTTGGCGCTATAAAAAAGCTCCATTCTGTCACTTCATCTCCATATTGTTTCATACTATGGAACAATGCTCTTCTCCAGACTGAGGGACTGACCACCTCAAAACTTTAAGGGTGATGGACTGATTACATCGTCTTCAAGTATCTTCTGCTTCTATCAACTTTTCTGTACTTGACTGAAGAAGCCTACTGTGTAGGCGAAACGTTTCATAATAAAGATACCTAACTGTTGCATATGTGTCTTACCTAACAACCTGTCGGTATTTTATACCATTTTGATGTTCAGAAATTAACGTAAAGAAAAGTATTTTTTCCTCAAACAACTGTTCACTAAGCTACACCAGTCTCAACAATTCACCACGTGAATTCGATTTAAAATCAGATTTCTAAAACTTTTTTATGCAGTTAATCCATAAAAACAAACTCCAGCTAAAGATAAGTTATTCAGTGTGAGAAATGTAATAAAATCAATGATTGTAAGATATCGAGTAACTTCCTCGAATGAATCTGAAACACTAAAATACCAGGATAGACAGCAAATTACATCGGAACACTCACATTCTCTTAATAAATTGTAATAATGAACTATTAATCGTCAAAGTGGATGTCACCCAGAGACGAAGAGTCCTGGAATCTGCACTCGTCACTCTCTCGAACAACTTCAACCAGAACTATAATTTCCAACATTTCAGGAGAAATTCTTGTCCAAAAACTTCTATGATTTTCGGGAATCAAAGTGACATGACGGCACTGATTCTTCACTTACTTTTACTTACTAATCCATATTTACTCACACCATACCACGAGTATGATGTGAGTGAATACCACGGGTATGATTCACGCCCCCCGTATATTTACGGGAGTGAACGCGTGTTTTTTTGCGCGTGTCATCCTACTCCCACCGCACATCTGGGTTCCCGTTCTCTAGTTCTGACTAATCCCAAGCCTTCTATGAGTCGCTCCAGCTAAGTGGCAATGGCGTCTGCTCGCTTCTCATTGGTTGAGAGCCCAAAATGTAAACAGTTCTAACTTGGCTCGTCCAGAGCAGCATATACCTTCGAGTTTATTTTTTTTAGAGCGAAAATGACAGATCAGTAAGACCATTGAAGTCATTGGCAGGAATAGGTAGATCAAAAACAACAGCAAACTTAAAATGCCCTCCATTGCCTCTTCTTCCATTAGTTACATCACCAGACAGAAACACCATCAGCATAACCTTACCGCAGGCATTTACACCATCCTATATGGCAAATGTGCCAAACTCTAAGCAGATTATACATTCAGAGTTCCAGAACACTAATATCCTGGCAGACGAAGGCAACCTTTCCTGGAGTCTACCTGGAGGTTGTTTCGGGGTCAGTGCCTCCGCGGCCTGGTCCATGATCAAGCCTCACGGTGGATCAGGGCTTGATCAACCAGGCTATCACTGCTTACCGCACGCAAACCGACGTGCGAACAACAGCTCGGTTGATCTGGAACTGACTAAAGGTGCCTGAGAGGTAGTTGAGCAGTCATGGGCCGCTGACACTTACTGTATTGTATATTAGCGTAATCATGGTTCCCCTGCTTTTCACTGGGGGAATGTTGCACCGCCTGCTAAGTCTTTTGCTTTCGTAGGGAATGAGTGCTGTACCTCGTGGAACAGAGCTTTTCCCTGTAGCCGCCTCTGATTTTACTGTTTGCTACTACTCTTTGTATTCTATTTGTCAGGATATCATAGAACCCTCTACCCACTCTTCCTGTTATTCATTTATCACGCATTTTTTTTTTATACCATGATCGCATTTGTAGAAGGCTTTCACAAAGTCTGTGTATACTACATCTACATTTTGTTTGTCCTCCAGTGCATCCAAGATCATGTCAGAATTGTCCAGTAGTTGTGGGAGGCAGGAGCGACCTTCTCTAAACCCATGCTGATCTGGGTTGTGCAGTTCTTGGGTATCCAAGTGGTTGGCGATCTTAGAACCCTTATAAAGATTTGTATGATGTGGAACGTAAGTGCTATCGGTCTGTAATTCTTTACAATTGCTTTACTGCCACCTTTATGAAGTGGGGCTATATCTGTTGTTTACAGTGGCTGTGGAATGACCCCTGTGTCTATGGTCACTCTCCATGGAATATTTAAGGCACTTGGAAGTGGTTTCTTGCAGATATTGATGAACACGAAGTTCCACGAGTCTTGTCCTACATAACGCATTTGCTTTCTAACATCTATTTAACAAACTGGAATAGAACAAGTAGTTGCCAAGGAAGACAACAACCTGAGACGATAACCTCTTGAACCTACACTCACAAGAATCTCAAGCTGCCTCAATAAAAACTTCGGTTTCTACAATTTAACTGAACATCTTGCTAGAAAACTTCTAGGACTTTAGAGACTCAAGGTGATACCTGAGTTTACCTCACCGCTACTCACTACTTTATACAGTATTTGCTCACCTTCCCAATACCAGTTTTTTCACTTTATGACTTGATAAAGTCCAGTGCGTTGGCTTTATAAACTTTAAAACGTGGATATTAGATAATAGTATTGATACGATTTATCAGATGATAAGAGTGTATATCTTTCAGAGCATTTACAGCTACATTAGCATATCTTTATCTACATAGTATACATAGCATAGTATACATAGTATACTAGGTATATATCTCTACAAATACTCTGTGAGGTGCATTTCACGAAAGGAATTTACAATATGAGTAAATTTCTGATTCTGTACGCTGTGATGTGTATATCTCACAATGTACATACACTCAGTGTTATAAATCTCTCGTTAACATTAGTGTTAATGTACACACGGATTACAACACCATTAACTCTAGATTAGTAGACAGGACTTAACCTCCGAACTTTATTAAGACAAAATTGACCTTCTAAAACAAGAATGAGTTATCATTTTCAAGAGATTTAGACCAAGTTAGTGAGTTGCTGCAAGTGACTCACTTCTAAGTCAACCTGATTGTTAGAGTAGATGAGGCATTAGTTTGATTAATGTCACTCTACTACCCAGGCCTTTCATCTCCTTTCCTCTTTATTTCCTGTTCCTTTTATATCCCTTGTCATCCCCACTTTCTTTCTCTCTCTTTTGTGCACTTTAAGTCCTTGCACGTTTGTCAGCACTTTTGCTTTGTTCTCTCGCTCCATCCTTATTTTTTATGTCCTTTCCGCTATCTCCATAGTCTTTCTGCGTTCCTTTCTTCAATCCTTCATTCTGTAGTTTTTCTTTTCCTTGGACTTCATATTTTTCTTATGTTCTCTCTTTCCTTCCCGTGCTCTTTTTATTCTTCCAATGCTCTTTATGCCCATTCTGTATTTTTTTCCACGTGCACACTCTTTTCTTCCCACTCTTTGTATGTCCTCCCCTTTTCCTTTCTTCTCTTTCTATTTTTCCGTTCTTTCCTTTTTTTCTTTTCTTCTTTCCCTTCCCTTTCTACTATTCCTCTTCTTCTGATGCTTTTCCAGACCCCTTTGTGCTCGTTCCCTATTATTCGTGTCCTGCACTACTGAAATTCTTCCAGTAATCTTTGTCACTCGGGTGTTTGTGGGATCTGTCACATCAATTTTGGTGTGTTGTAATATTGGTAACAGACTTTTCTTGTTGCAATACCTAGTTTGGTGCTACTGTAGTATAAAGTTCGGTGCTACTGTAATATTAAGTTCACGGAGCTGCAATACACACACTGGTTTGGTGGATAATAAAATACACGATACCGTCCCTGGAACACTTCATAAATAACAAGCATGCAAAAGCTCTTTTGTAAGCGGGTTATTTTGTAACGCTTTTACAACTTTCCTAATATAAATCTTACTCTTGGCATTTTCTTTGTAGATGCCTTCGTTTCTTATTACGTTGTCAAATGCTTCAAACTTCAGAACACTCGCAACTTGACCTGATCTTTATCTCCTCTCCTTAGCTCTTCTCTTCTCTCCTATATTTTCTTTGCCATTCCTTTCTTCTGCCTGAGTTGGTTTTGTCCTCTGAGTGTTCCTCACTGGGTGTTTGTTTTACACTCGTCGACCATTACCTCTCCCGCAGTGCTCCTTATTCTGCTTTTCCTTGTTCTTGGACTGCCTCCACTATGATTACTGCTATTACCATTACTACTACTACTACTATTACTACTAGTACAACAGCTACTGGTACTTCTACTACTGCTGCTGTTACTTCTACTACTACTATTACTACTACCACCACTATTACTAGTACTACTACTGTTACTACTACCACTACTACTTTTAGTACTACTACTACTACTACAACTACTACTACTACTACTACAACTACTAGTAGTACTACTACTACTATTGCTGCTTCGCTTGCACACAAGTCTCCGACTACTGTGCCACTACTGCTACTGTTACTACTAACTACGTCAACTTCTTCCACTACTTGTCCATTATACTTCTACATCTCGGTCTACTCTCGGTCTCCCCCCCCCCCCACCTCTCTAGTATATACACTGGTTGTCTTCTCGCTTCTGTGTGACTACAAAAGGGTTCAATACGTCCCAAACGTCGTCAGAAGTTACATTCTCCTATGTGTGAGTTATTAGTATCGTTTTTGGTGATGTAACACATAGTTTGGTGGTGTTGTAACAGTTTGGTGGTGATGTAACACATAGCTGGTGGTGTTTTAACACTTAGTTTGGTGATGTAAAATAATCTGGTGGTGATGTAATACATAGTTTGCTGGTGTTATATAACAGCTTGGTAAAGTTGTAACATATAGTTGGTGGTGTTGTAACATATAGTTCAGTGGTGTTGTAACAAAGTTCAGTGGTGTTGTAACATATAGTTCAGTGGTGTTGTAACATATAGTTCAGTGGTGTTGTAACATAAAGTTCAGTGGTGTTGTAACATATAGTTCAGTGGTGTTGTAACATATAGTTCAGTGGTGTTGTAACATATAGTTGGTGGTGTTGTAACATATAGTTCAGTGGTGTTGTAACATATAGTTCAGTGGTGTTGTAACATATAGTATAATGGGATTATTTGGTGTTCTGGTAGCGGGGAGTTAATGATACGTCTTCGTCGGAGGCTTCTTCGTTTATTGTTAATGTCGTAGTGGGTTACACAGGCTTGTGTGTTTGTGCCCATGGCCCGGGCAGGGCCATCCCATGAGAGAGAGCTGGGAGTACTTGTGTCTTCCTGTTAGGCCGCTGTGTGAGTGAGAGCGAGGCAAGTCTGGGCATACTGAAGTGGCAAGGCCTATAGGTGGCAGCACCAGCATGGCGCGAAATATGAACTAAGCTGGCAGACAGCATGGGCTGTCTGTGCAGACAGTACAGGCTGTCTACATACGCTCGGCCACCTACCGCGCGTCGTCCCGACGCGACAATACTGGTAGTAAAAGAAACTCGGTCTCTCTCTCGTAGGAACAGGACACTGAACACAAAATAAAAACATATATATACATATGGACATGGAAAAAAAACTTCCTACAGGGAGGGAAGAAAAAACATGTGGGGTGTGCTAAACATCGTGGTCAAAGGCAGTGAGCGTCGAAGGGCATCACTGCACGCCTTCCTGCGTCTGGACAGATACTGCAACACAGGAGACATCGCTGCGGCTGAGCTGTGACGTAACAGGGTACGGTCCCCTCTAGAACGGTGAAACAGTCATCGTAAGAGTCGCTGCAGGTTTTCACTCAACCTGGGGCACAACATGCTGGTGCCCTCGAGTGAGGCGTCGACAAAACTCGGCAACTGGGCAGGACTTCTGGCAAGCGACTCAGGAGGACACTTCTCGACTGGTACTGTCTCTGGGCTGTCACTGCCGGCGAGCGTGGAGCGAGTCGTGGCAGAGACGACTGGGCGAAACATCTGGGAGTCGTAACATCATACACCAGACTGCAGTGAGAGAGCTAGCAGTCAAAGTGACATCTTCTTTGTGCAGGCTGCTCATTGAAGCTTGTGACACGAGGCTGACACAGCGCCTGCCGACAGGCCTGACTGCGGCTTGACGAGTATCATCTCTCGACAGTTGGAGTTATAGCAGAGGTTAGTCTAAGCGTCCCCAGACTTGTTTCTCTACATATAACTGCACTCTGACGGTCTGGAGGTGAAGTGAAACAAATCTCGATGGGAATCATAGCAGCTACGATTCTGCAGAACATCACGAGCGACGAGCATAAAAGCTTTCTGTACAAGAGGGCTCGTACGCTCAGGGCTGAGTAATCAGCTGTCAAACACACTGGTCACACGGGTGACTTAACACAGTGGTGCTACTCAGGTCTGGCTGGCTCAGACCTTACTGGACACACGAAACTTTAAACACACCGCGGTACATACGGTACACTAACATGTGAGAACACTGACTGAGAGGAATTAATTAACACACGACATATATTTTCTCTCAATCTTCTCGACAATACTGAAATAATTACTGAACACTCGATGGTGACATCATGTGATGTCAGGCGTGATGTCGCGAGGTGACGTCAGCAGGACTGTGACGTCAACAGACATCTCGAGGTGACGTCAGCAGACATCATGACGTCATGAAGTCGGGCAGCATCGTGGGTGACGTCAATGTGATGCGGGCAGCAGACCACAGCATGTGGCCTGGGACATCTGGTAACTCACGTGGCTGGTAGATCCACGTGACATCGCCCACACCCACGTGGCGTCGTGATCCACGTGGTGTCGTGATCTACGTGGCATGCTGATCCACGTAGCTTCGAGTGGCCTCGGGCACTCGGATACACAGCTCTGGCAATGAATCACACGAGAAACAGCAGAAAACACAGCAGAGGGAGTGGGCAGTGGTGAGTGTATGGTAGTGTGGTGGCGAGGAGCGTGGGTGAGTGTATGGCAGGGCGAGCATCTGGCCATTCCTCCTCCTCCTCCACCCACAAACACGTGGAGAAGCTCACACTGGACGCAGAAATCACCACAAAACTCACCTCTGGATTGCTGAAACAGCTGTGCTGAGCTGAACAACAACAGCAGCAACATACAAGTGACGCTGAACACGTGACTTGAGAAACAGCGTGGGACACTGTTGCGTGGGACGCTGTAGCGTTGGGTTACTGTGACGCCACTTACAATTCTCGAAGAAATTCGGCAAATTTCGGATGGATCCTGCTTGTACCTGTGTCTGGGTGCTCAAACGTGCAGACACGACATCAGGATAACTTGTTGAGAGACGGATGCTTCTTGTGTAGGGTGATGAAGTGAAGATGACTTCACACCTCTTCCTCCCTCTCTCCAGGCAAACACAATGCTGCGTGCACCGCTGTCACCATTTATAAAAAGGATTATTTGGTATTCTGGTAGTGGGTGGTTAAATGATACGTCTTCGTCGGAGGCTTCTGTGTTTATTGTTAATGTCGTAGTGGGTGCACAGGCTTGTGTGTTTGAGCCCATGGCCCGGGCAGGGCCATCCCAGGAGAGAGAGCTGGGAGTACTTGTGTCTTCCTGCTAGGCCACTGTGTGAGTGAGAGCGAGGCAAGTCTGGGCATACTGAAGTGGCAAGGCCTATAGGTGGCAGCACCAGCATGGCGCGAAATATGAATTAAGCTGGCAGACAGCATGGGCTGTCTGTGCAGACAGTACAGGCTGTCTACAATAGTTCAGTGGTGTTGTAAAATATAGTTCAGTGGCGTTGTAACATATAGTTGAGTGGTGTTGTAATATATAGTTCAGTGGTGTTGTAATATAGTTCAGTGGTGTTGTAACATATAGTTCAGTGGAGTTGTAACATATAGTTCAGTGGTGTTGTAACATATAGTTCAGTGGTGCTGTAACATATAGTTCAGTGGTGTTGTAATATAGTTCAGTGGTGTTGTAACATAAAGTTCAGTGGTGTTGTAACATATAGTTCAGTGGTGTTGTAACATATAGTTCAGTGGTGTTGTAACATATAGTTCAGTGGTGTTGTAACATATAGTTCAGAGGTGTTGTAACATATAGTTCAGTGGTGTTGTAACATATAGTTCAGTGGTGTTGTAACATATAGTTCAGTGGTGTTGTAACATATAGTTCAGTGGTGTTGTAACATAAAGTTCAGTGGTGTTGTAACATATAGTTCAGTGGTGTTGTAACATAAAGTTCAGTGGTGTTGTAACAAAGTTCAGTGGTGTTGTAACATATAGTTCAGTGGTGTTGTAACAAAGTTCAGTGGTGTTGTAACATATAGTTCAGTGGTGTTGTAACAAAGTTCAGTGGTGCTGTAATATAGTTCAGTGGTGTTGTAACATATAGTTCAGTGGTGTTGTAACATATAGTTCAGTGGTGTTGTAACATATAGTTCAGTGGTGTTGTAACATATAGTTCAGTGGTGTTGTAACATATAGTGCAGTGGTGTTGTAACATATAGTTCAGTGGTGTTGCAACATATAGTTCAGTGGTGTTGTAACATATAGTTCAGTGGTGTTGTAACATATAGTTCAGTGGTGCTGTAACATATAGTTCAGTGGTGTTGTAACATATAGTTCAGTGGTGTTGTAACAAATAGTTCAGTGGTGTTGTAACATATAGTTCAGTGGTGTTGTAACATATAGTTCAGTGGTGTTGTAACAAAGTTCAGTGGTGTTGTAACATATAGTTCAGTGGTGTTGTAACATATAGTTCAGTGTTGTTGTAACAAAGTTCAGTGGTGTTGTAACATATAGTTCAGTGGTGTTGTAACATATAGTTCAGTGGTGTTGTAATATAGTTCAGTGGTGTTGTAACATAAAGTTCAGTGGTGTTGTAACATATAGTTCAGTGGTGTTGTAATATAGTTCAATGGTGTTGTAACATATAGTTCAGTGGTGTTGTAACATATAGTTCAGTGGTGTTGTAATATAGTGGGTGGTGTTGTAACATATAGTTCAGTGGTGTTGTAACATATAATTCAGTGGTGTTGTAACAAAGTTCAGTGGTGCTGTAACATATAGTTCAGTGGTGTTGTAACATATAGTTCAGTGGTGCTGTAACATATAGTTCAGTGGTGTTGTAACATATAGTTCAGTGGTGCTGTAACATATAGTTCAGTGGTGTTGTAACAAAGTTCAGTGGTGCTGTAACATATAGTTCAGTTGTGTTGTAATATAGTTCAGTGGTGTTGTAACATATAGTTCAGTGGTGTTGTAACATATAGTTCAGTGGTGTTGTAACATATAGTTCAGTAGTGCTGTAATATAGTTCAGTGGTGCTGTAACATATAGTTCACTGGTGCTGTAATATAGTTCAGTGGTGTTGTAACATAAAGTTCAGTGGTGTTGTAACATAAAGTTCAGTGGTGTTGTAACATATAGTTCAGTGGTGTTGTAACATATAGTTCAGTGGTGCTGTAACATATAGATCACTGGTGCTGTAATATAGTTCAGTGGTGTTGTAACATATAGTTCAGTGGTGTTGTAACATATAGTTCCGTGGTGTTGTAACATATAGTTCAGTGGTGTTGTAACATATAGTTCAGTGGTGTTGTAACATATAGTTCAGTGGTGTTGTAACATATAGTTCAGTGGTGTTGTAATATAGTTCAGTGGTGTTGTAACATAAAGTTCAGTGGTGCTGTAACATATAGTTCACTGGTGCTGTAATATAGTTCAGTGGTGTTGTAACATATAGTTCAGTGGTGTTGTAACATATAGTTCAGTGGTGTTGTAATATAGTTCAGTGGTGTTGTAACATATAGTTCAGTGGTGTTGTAACATATAGTTCAGTGGTGTTGTAACATATAGTTCAGTGGTGTTGTAATATAGTTCAGTGGTGTTGTAACATATAGTTCAGTGGTGCTGTAACATATAGTTCAGTGGTGTTGTAATATAGTTCACTGGTGTTGTAACATAAAGTTCAGTGTTGTTGTAACATATAGTTCAGTGGTGTTGTAACATATAGTTCAGTGGTGTTGTAACATATAGTTCAGTGGTGCTGTAACATATAGTTCCCTGGTTCTGTAATATAGTTCAGTGGTGTTGTAACATAAAGTTCAGTGGTGTTGTAACATAAAGTTCAGTGGTGTTGTAACATAAAGTTCAGTGGTGTTGTAACATATAGTTCAGTGGTGTTGTAACATATAGTTCAGTGGTGTTGTAACATATAGTTCAGTGGTGCTGTAACATATAGTTCAGTGGTGTTGTAACATATAGTTCAGTGGTGTTGTAACATATAGTTCAGTGGTGTTGTAACATATAGTTCAGTGGTGTTGTAACATATAGTTCAGTGGTGTTGTAACATATAGTTCAGTGGTGTTGTAACATATAGTTCAGTGGTGTTGTAACTTATAGTTCAGTGGTGTTGTAACTTATAGTTCAGTGGTGTTGTAACATATAGTTCAGTGGTGTTGTAACATATAGTTCAGTGGTGTTGTAACATATAGTTCAGTGGTGTTGTAACATATAGTTCAGTGGTGTTGTAACTTATAGTTCAGTGGTGTTGTAACTTATAGTTCAGTGGTGTTGTAACTTATAGTTCAGTGGTGTTGTAACTGATAGTTCAGTGGTGTTGTAACTTATAGTTCAGTGGTGTTGTAACGTATAGTTCAGTGGTGTTGTAACATAAAGTTCAGTGGTGTTGTAACTTATAGTTCAGTGGTGTTGTAACTTATAGTTCAGTGGTGTTGTAACATATAGTTCAGTGGTGTTGTAACTTATAGTTCAGTGGTGTTGTAACTTATAGTTCAGTGGTGTTGTAACATAAAGTTCAGTGGTGTTGTAACTTATAGTTCAGTGGTGTTGTAACATATAGTTCAGTGGTGTTGTAACATATAGTTCAGTGGTGTTGTAACATATAGTTCAGTGGTGTTGTAACAAAGTTTAGTGGTGTTGTAACTTATAGTTCAGTGGTGTTGTAACATAAAGTTCAGTGGTGTTGTAACTTATAGTTCAGTGGTGTTGTAACTTATAGTTCAGTGGTGTTGTAACATATAGTTCAGTGGTGTTGTAACATATAGTTCAGTGGTGTTGTAACATAAAGTTCAGTGGTGCTGTAACATATAGTTCAGTGGTGTTGTAACAAAGTTCAGTGGTGTTGTAACGTATAGTTCAGTGGTGTTGTAATATAGTTCAGTGGTGTTGTAATATAGTTCAGTGGTGTTGTAACATATAGTTCAGTGGTGTTGTAACATATAGTTCAGTGGTGTTGTAACATATAGTTCAGTGGTGCTGTAACATATAGTTCAGTGGTGTTGTAACATATAGTTCAGTGGTGTTGTAACATATAGTTCAGTGGTGTTGTAACATATAGTTCAGTGGTGTTGTAACATATAGTTCAGTGGTGTTGTAACATATAGTTCAGTGGTGTTGTAACATATAGTTCAGTGGTGTTGTAACATATAGTTCAGTGGTGTTGTAACATATAGTTCAGTGGTGTTGTAACATATAGTTCAGTGGTGTTGTAATATATAGTTCAGTGTTGTTGTAACATATAGTTCAGTGGTGTTGTATCATAGTTCAGTGGTGTTGTAACATAGTTCAGTGGTGATGTAACATATAGTTCAGTATTGTTGTAACAAAGTTCAGTGGTGTTGTAACATCTAGCCCAGTTGTGTTGTAACATATAGTTCAATGGTGTCGTAACATATAGTTGGTGGTGATGTAACACTTATATCAGTGGTATTGTAATATATAGTTCAGTGATGTTGTAACACCATTACTACTGCTGAGACTATAGTAGTGAGAACACTTACCTCTTCTACTACTACTGTTACAAGTGTTAATAACCTTGGCCTGTAAAAGTATTACTGTGACTAGTGGTAATAACACTGGCCTCTACTACTAGTGGTGAGAGCACTGGCATTGTGACTAGTGGTAATAACACTGGCCCCTCCTACTAATATTGTGACTAGTGGTAATAACACTGATCTCTACCACTTGTGGAGAGAGCACTGGCCTCTACCACTTGTGGAGAGAGCACTAGCCTCTACTATTATTACTGTAGCTAGTTGTAATAACACTGGCCTCTACTACTACTACTGTGACTACTGTTAATAACACTGGCCTCAACTACTACTACTGTGACTACTGTTAATAACACTGGCCTCTACTACCACTAATGTGACTAGTGGTAATAACACTGGCCTTTAGTACTAGTGGTGAGAGCACTGGCCTCTAATACTAGTGGTAAGAGCACTGGCCTCTGTTACTAGTGGTGAGAGCACTGGCCTCTACTACTATTGGTGAGAGCACTGGCCTCTACTACTATTGGTGAGAGCACTGGCCTCTACTCCTAGTGGTTAGAGCACTGACCTCTACTACTGTTGGTGAGAGCACTGACCTCTTCTACTAGTGGTGAGAGCACTGGCATCAAATACTAGTGGTGAGAGCACTGGCATCAACTACTAGTGATGAGAGCACTGGCCTCGGATACTAGTGATGAGACCACTGACCTCTACTACTATCGGTGTCAGCACTGGCCTCTACTACTATCGGTGAGAGCACTGGCATCAAATACTTGTGGTGAGAGCACTGACCTCTTCTACTAGTGGTGAGAGCACTGACCCTTACTACGACTAGTGGTGAGAGCATTGGCCTCTACTAATTGTGTTGAGAGCATTGGCCTCTACTACTAGTGGTGAGAGCACTGGCCTCTACTACTAGTGGCGAAAGCACTGGCCTCTACTACTAGTGGTGAGAGCACTGGCTCCTACTGCTAGTGGTGAGAGCACTGGCATCTACTACTAGTGGTGAGAACACTGGCCTCTATTACTAGTGGTGAGAGCACTGGTCTCTACTACTAGTGGTGAGAGCACTGGCCTCTACTACCAGTAGTGAGAGCACTGGCCTCTACTGCTAGTGGTAATAACACTAGTCTCTAGTACTAGTGGTGAGAGTACTGGCCTCTACTACTAGTGGTGAGAGCACTGGCCTCTACTACCAATGGTGAGAACGCTGGCTTCCACTACCAGTGGTGAGAGCACTGGCCTCTAATACCAGTGGTAATAACACTAGCCTCTAGTACTAGTGGTGAGAGCACTGGCCTCTACTACCAGTAGTGAGAGCACTGGCCTTTACTACCAGCAGTGAGAGCACTGGCCTCTACGACCAGTAGTGAGAGCACTGGCCTCTACGACCAGTAGTGAGAGCACTGGCCTCTACGACCAGTAGTGAGAGCACTGGCCTCTACTACCAGTAGTGAGAGCACTGGCCTCTACTACCAGTAGTGAGAGCACTGGCCTCTACTACCAGTAGTGAGGGCACTGGCCTCTACTACCAGTAGTGAGAGCACTGGCCTCTACTACCAGTAGTGAGAGCACTGGCCTCTACTACCAGTAGTGAGTGCACTGGCCTCTACTGCCAGTAGTGAGAGCACTGGCCTCTACTACCAGTAATGAGAGCACTGGCCTCTACTACCAGTAGTGAAAGCACTGGTCTCTACTACCAGTAGTGAGAGCACTAGCCTCTACTACCAGTAGTGAGAGCACTGGTCTCTACTACCAGTAGTGAGAGCACTGGCCTCTACTACCAGTAGTGAGAGCACTGGTCTCTACTACCAGTAGTGAGAGCACTGACCTCTACTACCAGTAGTGAGAGCACTGACCTCTATTACCAGTAGTGAGAGCACGGGTCTTTACTACCAGTAGTGAGAGTACTGGCCTCTACTACCAGTAGTGAGAGCACTGACCTCTACTACCAGTAGTGAGAGCACTGACCTCTACTACCAGTAGTGAGAGCACTGGTCTCTACTACCAGTAGTGAGAGCACTGGCCTCTACTACCAGTAGTGAGAGCACTGGCCTCTACTACCAGTAGTGAGAGCACTGGCCTCTACTACCAGTAGTGAGAGCACTGGCCTCTACTACCAGTAGTGAGAGCACTGGTCTCTACTACCAGTAGTGAGAGCACTGGTCTCTACTACCAGTAGTGAAAGCACTGGTCTCTACTACCAATAGTTAGAGCACTGGTCTCTACTACCAGTAGTTAGAGCACTGGTCTCTACTACCAGTAGTGAGAGCACTGGCCTCTACTACCAGTAGTGAGAGCACTAGCCTCTACTACCAGTAGTGAGAGCACTGGTCTCTACTACCAGTAGTGAGAGCACTGGTCTCTACTACCAGTAGTGAGAGCACTGGTCTCTACTACCAGTAGTGAGAGCACTGGCCTCTACTACCAGTAGTGAGAGCACTGGCCTCTACTACCAGTAGTGAGAGCACTGGCCTCTACTACCAGTAGTGAGAGCACTGGCCTCTACTACCAGTAGTGAGAGCACTGGCCTCTACTACCAGTAGTGAGAGCACTGGCCTCAACTACCAGTAGTGAGAGCACTAGCCTCTACTACCAGTAGTGAGAGCACTGGTCTCTACTACCAGTAGTGAGAGCACTGGTCTCTACTACCAGTAGTGAGAGCACTGGTCTCTACTACCGGTAGTGAGAGCACTGGCCTGTACTACCAGTAGTGAGAGCACTGGTCTCTACTACCAGTAGTGAGAGCACTGGTCTCTACTACCAGTAGTGAGAGCACTGGCCTCTACTACCAGTAGTGGGAGCACTGGCCTCTACTACCAGTAGTGAGAGCACTGACCTCTACTACTAGTAGTGAGAGCACTGGTCTCTACTACCTGTAGTGAGAGCACTGGCCTCTACTACCAGCAGTGAGAGCACTGACCTCTACTACCAGTAGTGAGAGCACTGGCCTCTACTACCAGTAGTGAGAGCACTGGTCTCTACTACCAGTAGTGAGAGCACTGGCCTCTACCACCAGTAGTGAGAGCACTGACCTCTACTACCAGTAGTGAGAGCACTGGCCTCTACTACCTGTAGTGAGAGCACTGACTTCTACTACCAGTAGTGAGAGCACTGGCCTCTTCTACCAGTAGTGAGAGCACTGGTCTCTACTACCAGTAGTGAGAGCACTGACCTCTACTACCAGTAGTGAGAGCACTGGTCTCTACTACCAGTAGTGAGAGCACTGACCTCTACTACCAGTAATGAGAGCACTGGTCTCTACTACCAGTAGTGAGAGCACTGTCCTCTACTACCAGTAGTGAGAGCACTGGTCTGTACTACCAGTAGTGAGAGCACTGGCCTTTACTACCAGTAGTGAGAGCACTGACCTCTACTACAAATAGTGAGAGCACTGGTCTCTACTACCAGTAGTGAGAGCACTGGTCTCTACTACCAGTAGTGAGAGCACTGACCTCTACTACCAGTAGTGAGAGCACTGGTCTCTTCTACCAGTAGTGAGAGCACTGGCCTCTACTACCAGTAGTGAGAGCACTGGCCTCTACTACCAGTAGTGAGAGCACTGGCGTCTACTACCAGTAGTGAGAGCACTGGTCTCTACTACCAGTAGTGAGAGCACTGACCTCTACTACCAGTAGTGAGAGCACTGGCCTCTACTACCAGTAGCGAGAGCACTGGCCTCTACCACCAGTAGTGAGAGCACTGACCTCTACTACCAGTAGTGAGAGCACTGGTCTCTACTACCAGTAGTGAGAGCACTGGCCTCTACTACCGGTAGTGAGAGCACTGGCCTCTACTACCATAAGTGAGAGCACTGGTCTCTACTACCAGTAGTGAGAGCACTGGCCTCTACTACCAGTAGTGAGAGCACTGGCCTCTACTACCAGTAGTGAGAGCACTGGTCTCTACTACCAGTAGTGAGAGCACTGGTCTCTACTACCAGTAGTGAGAGCACTGGTCTCTACTACCAGTAGTGAGAGCACTGGTGTCTACTACCAGTAGTGAGAGCACTGGCCTCTACTACCAGTGGTAATAACACTAGCCTCTACTACCAGTAGTGAGAGCACTGGCCTCTACTACCAGTGGTAATAACACTAGCCTCTACTACCAGTAGTGAGAGCACTGGCCTCTACTACCAGTAGTGAGAGCACTGGCCTCTACTACCAGTAGTGAGAGCACTGGTCTCTACTACCAGTAGTGAGAGCACTGGCCTTTACTACCAGTAGTGAGAGCACTGGTCCCTACTACCAGTAGTGAGAGCACTGGCCTCTACTACCAGTAGTGAGAGCACTGGCCTCTACTACCAGTAGTGAGAGCACTGGCCTCTACTACCAGTAGTGAAAGCACTGGCCTGTACTACCAGTAGTGAGAGCACTGGTCTCTACTACCAGTAGTGAGAGCACTGGCCTCTACTACCAGTAGTGAGAGCACTGACCTCTACTACCAGCAGTGAGAGCACTGGCCTCTACTACCAGTAGTGAGAGCACTGGCCTGTACTACCAGTAGTGAGAGCACTGGTCTGGAAGTTATAACCGCTACCTTCCATAAACTGGAGCACTCACCCTCTCCCAGAGTTCTACTACAATTACAATTTGGAGGGGAAACTCTGCGTGTTACAGCTAAGCTCAGTTAAATCCGTAGCTTTACCTCGTCTTCACGCCAGTCTCTCTGTAAATAACCCACATCTCTCTTCCCTATTCTCCTCCTACATTTAAAGTCATATTTTGGTGTTGCTTTTCCTTGGATAAATTCAACTCACCGCTAAGAAAATTTTCATCTAATTTTGTTACTGTTCTTATAAAGAAATTTTGTTTACATTGTCCTAAGAATTCGTCCAATAACAGCAGAAATATTCTTCATATGGAAGGCATTGTAACTTTCAGTCACCAATAATGTTTCAATATCATGTTGTTATAATTAATATTAATGCTCGTATTTTATTATTATTATTATTATTATTATTATTATTATTATTATTCATTACTATTTTTCAAATGATTTTTGGTGCTTTATTTTTTAATATTATCCTAGTTTAAATAAACACGTGCATACAATGCACAAAATACCTGATCTGTCGACCTCCTCGTTATCCTGGTGAGTTTCCAGCGACTGTGGAAAGATTCTTTTCTATTTCCCCATGGACAATAGAAGAAATAAAGAAGAACAAGAGCTATTTAGAAAAAGGAGAAAAACCTAGATGTATGTATATATATATACATACATGTGCGTGTCTGTGAAGTGTGACCAAAGTGTAAGTAGGAGTAGCAAGATATCCCTGTTATCTAGCGTGTTTATGAGACAGAAAAAGACACCAGCAATCCTACTATCATGTAAAACAGTTACAGGTTTTTTTTCACAGTCATCTGGCAGGACGGTAGTACTTCCCTGGGTGGTTGCTGTCTACCAACCTACTACCTATAGGTAGTATATGTATATGTATATATATATATATATATATATATATATATATATATATATATATATATATATATATACACACACATGTATATATATATATATATATATATATATATATATATATATATATATATATATATATATATATATATATATATATATATATATATATATATATATATATATATAAGTTGTAACAAACAACAATGTGAAGTTGGGCAGGAATGCAAATTAGAGACTGCGGATCATCACTTTTCACAAGATGAGTACTTCCGTTGTCCTACTCGTTGGGATAAATGGTCAGGAGATTGTTACAGAATGTAGCGAGAGATAAGGAAGTCTGCTTATTATACACAGTTTAAATTCTTGTTGACTGATATAAACATAGATAACCTTGGAGATCAATGTTTGAAATGTTCAAAACGTCTTCCTGTATCCTCTGCTATTCCACTGAAATTCCATCATTATTGTTTATTACTAATTCAGTGGTTTAGGAGAGTTAGAGTTAACTATAGAGATGAGTGATCAGCGGAGTCGATATATGGATGTAAAGGCAGCGTGGTAACGAGAGAGTTGTGTGTGATAAATTGTTGACTATCATTAGCAAAATGGTGTGAATTGGCTTGAAAAGTATTAGATTGATAACTGCTCATAGTGATTGTTGAAGTTAATATTGAGGTCAAAGCTGTGTGATATGTTTGGGGGTTTTTAAGACAGTTGTTGGTCTTTATTCGTTAAGGTTATCCGTTTAATGACCAATGTCTGGACCAGTCTGCTTCCAGTTAAGCAAACTGGGTCAGAAAAAAAGGTGTGATGAAAGAAAAAGAGGTAGAGATAGAAGAAATATGTATTCCTGGAGTATACCTGAAGGGGGTTTAGGGGTCAACGCCCCCACGGCCCGGTCCGTGACCAGGCCACGTAGTTAAAAGAAAAAGGGTTGTTGTGTGGTGTTTGGTGTCTTAAGGGATGGAGAAGTTTGTACGGACTGGACTAACCCTCTGCATGTAGAGAAGGTATAAGAGAAGTGCGGGTAAGCAAAAATTTCAGTGACTGACTTAGATGTAGAAGAAGTAAGAGCAGAGGCAGTCTATGATGTAATAATACAAGGAGTGGATGTACAAATGCAAGTTTAGAAAGACACGTAAGCAAACACTATAACATATTTATTAGAAAACGTTTCGGTCCTGGGACCGTGATCAAGGTCCCAGGACCGAAACGTTTTCTAATAAATATGTTATAGTGTTTGCTTACGTGTCTTTCTAAACCAACTTGTCGGTATTTATTACCAAGGTTTATACCACAAATGCAAGTACAATTACAAATCGTCTTAATTTTAAAACCTCTTTAGAAAATATTCGACAATCTAAAGACGTATGAAAATGCACTGTGTTGAAGGAGGCTGGGATCGAGTTGCTGTGGATTAAGGAAACTGCGGAACGACGGGGATATGAGAGGATGTTTGTGATTGTAAATGGTGCAAGACATGAACAACCAAATTGTAATTATGATCAGCCTCTCCGGGAATGCTTCCTATGATCAACAATACTTTGCTGGGTAGCCGAAACACCAGCACTTGCGGCAGTGTATTCCCATTGTGTAGGCGCTGCGCCTACAGTATGCTACGACACTTCAAGCGATGAACATCCATGTAGACTGAGGTCGCTAGAACAAGGCAACCTCATTTAATTCAGAAACATTGACCTGGTATCTTGCTCACCAACGAGAGGAAAGGGCACAATCACTGCAATATTGTGTGTAGGAGAAGAGCGATCCCACACCGGAGTGTCAGAGAGTACTAACAACAATGCCACCATTAGCAAAGGGACACAGTTGTTAGTGAGCTTACTCGCTGTCAGGGAAACAATTCCCTGCTTAGAAAACTATTTCACTGGAAAAATAATATAAACTAATATATTATTGTACCCACAAACAAGTGGTATTAATCAATAACAACACTGCGACTAGCCAAGGAGTCGAAGCCATGCTGCTTTGGCCCGCCTCCTGGTGAGCGAAAACTCATGACGCTTTAGTCCACGGGACCACACCATCCTAAAGAACGGCGCATCCAGCCAAGCTAAATGTTGTACACGCTATCCAAGGACATTCGGTGGTGTGGATGCCTCTGTGTCGTGAGTTTTCGCTCACCATGAGGCGAGCCAAAGCAGCGTGGATTCAACACCTTGGCTAGTCGCAGAGTTATAAACAAATATATTCAAAAATGAAGTTATATAGAAGAATGAAAAATTTCGGACATATTAATGGAATAAAAAGAGACATAAATCGACGTCGTAGAGAGACAGGATATGAAACTTGAGTTAAATCTCTATGTATAGTTTTGCGACTTATCCCTCGGAAACGCCACAAGACTTTTCTTTCCACTGTCTTGGTATAAAGAAAGTTCTCTCTCGAAGGTGACAAATTTCATGGACGGCTGATGTTGCCTCAGATATCAATTTGAGAGATGGTTGCACAGTCCAGATATAGATACAGAACCTCCAAGGAATGGTAGAGGAGACGTGGCAGTTGTCTTTCTCCCCTTAATAGATATATAATACTTATAGTGTTACTGGTCTCTAATCTGATTCAATATGCCAGCGCTGTATGACCCTTATGGGTTTAGCGCTTAGTTATTATAAAAAAATAATAATAATGCTACCAGCTGTTACCAGACGGTAACAAAAGGTTCAAAAGCTGATAATATCAGAGACAGGTTTCCAAATTGTCTAAAATACTTTAGTCTCTGAAGGAAAAATAAAATAATCTCTAGTAAATAAAATAATTTCTGGTAAACAATAATACTAGCATCTTAAGCGTAATTTAAAACAACCCAAAACATGGAAGAGCAAGTTAGATTACCTTCCCTGGTATGGAGAATAGTTGACGTTGATTTGCCTATTCTCACTATAGACAAATATAAGGTGAAGGTGACATAACACATACCAGAAGAGTCAGAATTCCACAACTATATGTATGCCTTAAAGATGCCACAACTCTTCCAGTTAAGGTGCCAACTGTTGAAAAATACCTAAATAACTCCCCCTTTCCCTTCCCCCCCTCTCACAGTCATTCGCTTTGTATCATTCACAGTGCTGAAAGAGATTTTTGGCAGATAATGTGAAGGTTTTGTCCAACGTAATGATCGCTTTTGTGTCATAGATACTGTGGGCTCGAGGACGAAGAATTTTGTCCCTTACTATTGTCTGCAGGATTCCAGAAGGAAAGTCTTCCTCAAGAGTGACTAGTATGAGCTGTCGATACAGAGTCGTTAGTTGTTCCACTGTGTCTTTTGGAAGACAACTATTGATCGTTGGGCCATCCTGAAACCTAGTAAAGAGATGGAAGCTTTGAGAAGTATTTAAATTTGGCTCGAAGGGGACAGAAGATATAAGATTTCTGTTGGATTTTTAACCCTGGAGGGTTAGCCACCCAGGATAACCCAAGATAGTCAGTCACTGAGGACCGTCTGTCTTATTTCCATTGGGGTCCTCAGTCTTATCCCCCAGGATGTGACCCACACCAGTCGACTAACACCCAGGTACCTATTTGCTGCTAGGTGAACAGGACAACAGGTGTAAGGAAACGCGTCGAAATGTTTCCACCCCGCCGGGAATCGAAACTGGGCCCTCCGTGCGTTAAGCGAGAGCTTTGCCAGCCGGGTCACGGGGACACCAGTTCCTCGGATAAACAACTCATTTGTCGAGGCGAGGTATCCTTCCCCCCTCCCTCTTATATTTAAAGATCCATTTATGTTAAATTAATGTTGCCCTTTCTAAAATAAAATAGTAAAAAATGTATTTAGCAAAATTAAGTGAAAATGTTACACAAATAACCCGCGTATAGAAGAGAGGAGCTTACGACGACGTTTCGGTCCGACTTGGACCATTTACAAAGTCACACTTTGTAAATGGTGCTATCCCAATTCGTTTGAAACGTATTGTTTGAGGCATCTTCCAGTACCAACGTACTGTGGATCAGTGTCTAACCTATATACTATATAACTCAATAAAGTAACACGTTGCCTCTGAAGAGTATTCATTTTCCACCATCAAGAAATGTAATAAGGAGTCCTGATAAGACTTCTGTAGAGGCAGCAGTCCCTCACATGGCCCTTCTGAATAGGCAGGTGTTTGGCATTAGCCCCCATACCCACATAACAAAGCGGGTGTGGAAGCAGAAGTTCTCCATACCCACATATTGACAAAGCGGCTGCAGTGATGTAAGTTCACCACACCCACCTTCTGAAAAGTTAAGTTTAGGTGAGTGTCTCTCTTACACCTGGCTCCTGACGAGAAAATGTTATTGGTGATTTCAACCTAAGGCATACAAAATGGAAGAATGTAGCAAATAATGTTATAGCTGAAACAATCCCCGGAGGTAGCGCAGATGAAAGGTCACACACACATGAGCTACTAAGTCTCTGCGAAAAACACACCTTAAGCCAGAAGATAGTGGAGCCAACAAGACTAGAAAACACACTTGACCTTATCTTCACAAATAATGAGGACCTGATAAGAGACATAAGAATATCAAAAACAACTAATTCCGACCACAGTCTAATCGAAGTCCAGACGTACATGCATAGGGGTCCTGAACAGCAGAATGCATGTACCTGTGAAGGTGTCTTCACAAAATACAATTTCAACAACAAGAACATCAACTGGGACCAGGTAAACCATGTCCTAAATGAAACATGTTGGGAAGATGTCTTAAATGACATGGATCCAAACCAGTGCCTTGAAAGGATCAACTTCCTGGTAGCCGAAGCATTTTCTAGGCATATTCCCCTAAGAAAGAAGAAGAGCAGGAGTAAACTGGAGAGAAAAAGACGCTCCCTCTACAGAAGACGACGAAGAGTCACTGAGCTCCTCAGGAGTGCTAGAATATCTGATACACGAAAGGAGGCGCTGACCAGGGAAGTGGAAACTATCGAACTTAAGCTAAATGACTCTTACAGGAACCAGGAGAGGCAGGAGGAGCTTAAAGCTATTAGTGAAATTGAAAGAAATTCAAAATATTTCTTTTCATATGCCAAAAACAAGGCAAATACCACATCTAGTATCGGGCCCTTACTCAGACAGGATGGGACTTACACAGACGACAACAAGGAAATGAGTGAAATATTGAAATCCCAGTACGACTCTGTGTTTAGTGAACCACTAATCGGTCTGAGGATCGACGACCCAAATGATTTCTTCATGAATGAACCTCAAAACTCCATAAATGTATGCCAGATTTCCGACATTACCCTAACTCTGATAGATTTCGAAAAAGCCATTGACAACATGCCTATGCACTCAGCCCCGGGCCCAGACTCGTGGAACTCTGTTTTCATTAAGAACTGCAAGAAACCCCTCTTGCGTGCCCTAAGTACACTATGGAGGAGGAGCTTGGACATGGGTGAAATTCCAGTCACTTAAAACAACGGATATAGCCCCACTCCATAAAGGTGGCAGCAAAGCATTAGCTAAGAACTATAGACCAATAGCTCTGACGTCCCACATCATAAAAATCTTTGAAAGAGTGCTAAGAAGCATGATTGCAAATCACCTGGATTCCCAAAATCTGCACAATCCAGGGCAACATGGGTTCAGGGCAGGTCGCTCCTGCCTCTCACAACTACTGGATCACTATGACATGACCTTGGATGCACTGGAAGAAAATCAGAATGCAGATGTAATATACACAGACTTTGCAAAAGCATTTGACAAATGCGATCATTGCGTAATAGCCCATAAAATACGTGCTAAAGGAATAACTGGGAAAGTGGGGAGATGGATCTTCAACTTCCTAACAAATCGAACACAAAGAGTAGTGGTCAACAGAGTTAAATCGGAGGCTGCCATAGTGAAGAGCTCTGTTCCACAAGGCACAGTACTCGCCCCCATCTTATTCCTTATCCTCATATCAGACATAAACAGAGATATACACCACAGCACCGTATCATCCTTTGCGGATGATACTAGGATCTGCATGAGGCTGTCATCTCCTGAGGACGCGGTTAACCTCCAAGAAGATATAAACAAAGTTTTCCAGTGGGCAACGGTAAACAATATGATGTTCAATGAGGACAAATTCCAACTACTCCGTTATGGAAAACTGGAGGAGATAATAACTAGAACAGAGTATACTACTGACTCCGGACATACAATAGAGCGGAAAAATAATGTAAGGGACCTGGGAGTAGTAATGTCTGAGGATCTCACTTTCAAGGATCACAACAGTGCCACGATCGCACGTGCAAAGAAAATGATAGGATGGATAATGAGAACTTTCAAAACGAGAGATGCCAAGCCCATGATGATCCTTTTCAAATCACTTGTTCTCTCTAGGCTAGAATACTGCTGTACATTAACATCTCCATTCAAAGCAGGTGAAATCGCAGATCTAGAGAGTGTACAGAGATCCTTTACTGCACGTATAAGTTCTGTCAAGCACCTTAACTACTGGGAACGCTTGGAAGCACTTGACTTGTACTCGTTGGAACGCAGGAGGGAGAGATATATCATAATCTACACTTGGAAAATCTTGGAAGGAATGGTCCCAAATCTGCACACAGAAATCACTCCCTACGAAAGTAAAAGACTGGGCAGGCGATGCAAAATGCCCCCAATAAAAAGAAGGGGCGCCATTGGTACACTAAGAGAAAACACCATAAGTGTCTGGGGCCCAAAACTGTTCAACAGCCTCCCATCAAGCATTAGGGGAATTGCCAATAAACCCCTGGCTGCCTTCAAGAGAGAGCTGGACAGATACCTAAAGTCAGTGCCGGATCAGCCGGGCTGTGGCTCGTACGTTGGACTGCGTGCGGCCAGCAGTAACAGCCTAGTTGATCAGGCCCTGATCCATCGGGAGGCCTGGTCATGGACCGGGCCGCGGGGGCGTTGATCCCCGGAATAGCCTCCAGGTAACCTCCAGGTAACCAGGTAACGAGCCTTCCAGACCCACTTCCTCACAAGGCAGGTGTTTGTGTTTCTCCCTTCTCTCTTACACCTTCCTCACACCTGACAGAACAAGGACAGGGGCAGTATCCTCCAGACTTGTTCCAGGACAAGGAAAGTAGAGGGAAGAAAACTTTTAAAACCATCGAAAGAAGTAATCAAGAAATAAAACTGTTCATTAATTATTAACATTTATAACTTATCTTACGAAAAGTAAAGCATGTCCGGGAGGCAACTGGTTAAACCTGTTGTAAATGTAATAAATGTTTTTTTCTAATACAGAGAATACTTGCTGTAGTTGACTCTACACAAGTTTTATTTGGTCACTATACAGAGTTCACAATATGTAGGTTGTTTCTACATCAGTCTTGTAGATCACATTATATGCTGACAGTTCCTCGTAGTTATCAAAACAGGCAAGGAATTCCGTGAATACTAGAAGAAAAACCGTTAGTATGCCGTTAAGTGTTAGGTCTGTGCTCAGTGAAGCTGTTCTCGCACTCTTTCAGGTCTATGTTTTTGAAATACGAGATGTGGTCAGACAGTTTACCATTTTGTTTGTGTTCCATTTACGACCATCCATATTCTCCACTATATCCCACGCTCCCCTCCACGTCATAAAACCATGCTTGCCCATCCACGACCCCCAACTTTCCCCAGCCAATATATTTGTGAGTACACAACCCACTTCCCTTCCCTTTTTCAAATAAATATGCTCGCTTGTTCACAAATTCATTTCCTTTTTATACATACATATCAAACTGGAATGTTTACCCTTCGCCCCCCCCCCCTATTCCTACTACAAATAACAAGTGTGTCAGGTTACCCGTTTTTACCTCCTTCTCTACAATTAACATGGTTCCTCGTGAGTCCACAACCCCCCTTTATCTCTTTTCCACAGTCGACACGTGAGATATTCCACTTAAAGCTCTTTTTCGTCCCTTCTAGCAGCCCTTCACAACCAACAAGTGATCGTCCTCCAGTTATTCACTGGAGTAATCATACTGCTAAATGTACACGGTGTTTCAAGTCACAGAACGGGTGGGGATCGAACCAATAACCAGTCTTAAAATTCACTCTGAAGAATATTTTAGACTCCCAGCGTGCACCTGGGTGGCCCGGTGGCCTGGTGGCTAAAGCTCCCTCTTCACACACGGAGGGCCCGGGTTCGATTCCCGGCGGGTGGAAACGTTTCGACACGTTTCCTTACACCTGTTGTCCTGTTCACCTAGCAGCAAATAGGTACCTGGGTGTTAGTCGACTGGTGTGGGTCGCATCCTGGGGGACAAGATTAAGGACCCCAATGGAAATAAGTTAGACAGTCCTCGATGACGCACTGACTTTCTTGGGTTATCCTGGGTGGCTAACCCTCCGGGGTTAAAAATCCGAACGAAATCTTATCTTATCTTACCTGCAGTTCACAATACACAATCTTTCAGGTCCACTGTGCCCACCGTATAGGGTTTCATGCCGCCATCTCAATCCCCTCTGCAAATTATAAGACAAATCCCAACATTAAGGTTTTACAATACTATCTGTGAGAAAGATAATATAACACTGTACTGTTCTATTAAACAATAACATGAAGACTAATTATATCTTACTGAAGACAAGAGGATTCTGAGGTTCTGTTCTAATAAAAATCGATTTACATAAAATATGTAGTGTACATAAATTCGAAAACTGAATTTACGATACTACCAAAAAGCACCTGAATATTTTCTAATAATTAATTATAATTATTTCGCTAACCTACATACTAACATTTACAATAAAAAAATCAAATGTTAAGCTGCCCACAACAGTGAAGACAAGACACTTTGCAGAAAACAAGTTTTAACCCGGACTGAAATGATGTCCCAGTGAAATTTTGCTTTGCTAATGACATCTTTTGCAAATCACTTAGGTATCTAGCAGAAAAATATGCAATATTATTTGCATGGTTCATATTCGACCTCATCTTGAGTTTACAAGTACAGTTGCTGACACTTTTTTGAAGCCGTGTACCTAAATGCTTACACAAAATAATTAATGAAATCTCAACCTACTAGTTGTACATCAATGATCTGAGAAAAAAGTTAATTATTTGTAATTGCAATTACACTGGGGAACAATATGCGTAAATTTCATCAGTATAACGCCATTTATCTTTGCAAACACACATAGTCTAAAGCCATCAACAAACAACAAAATTCCTTACATCAAGGGACTGCTCACGGAGTCAAATGAACTGTTTGCAGCTTTCACTGAGACTCATATAAAAGATCATTTTGCTAACGAAATATGGATCCCAGGTTATAACGTATTCAGATACAACAGACTAAACAGGCAACAACGGGGGGGGGAGGGGGGTTGGCTTGTACGTCACAGAGTCGCTCATTTGCTCAGAACTACTGTACACCACAAATGATGTAATTGAAGTTTTGGCAGTAAAAACTGAAAACCAAAACCTTGTCATTGTGGTAGTATACAAGCCTCCAGATGCATTTCCCAGCAGTTCCAGGAAGAGCTTTCGAAAATTGACCACTGTCTGGAAAATCTAACTCCTGCCCCAAACATCTTACTACTGGGAGATTTCAATTTGAGACACGTAAAATGGACGGGGTGTAGGAAATAATATTTTAGCAGAGATCACCCAGGAGGCAGCTCAGATGTAAATTCACACTCCTACGAGCTATTAAATCTCTGCACCAAATTCACTTTAAACCAGCAAATATTAGAGCCTACAAGACTAAAAAATACAGAGGACCTCATCACTAACAACGACGATCTGTTATGTGATATAACCATTCCAAAGGCAATTCACTCAGATCACAACATAACAGAGGTATAGTCTTGTATGCACAGGGCTCCTGACCAGCAAAATGTAATCGGTTATGAGGGTGTCTTCACAAAATTCAACTTCAATAAGAAAAATATTCACTGGTAACAAGTCAACCATGTCCTAAATGAAATAAGCTGGGAAGATATCCTAAACAATACGGATCCGAACATTTGCCTAGAAAAAATTAACTCTGTGGCACTTGAGGTCTGCTCAAGGCACATTCCATTAAGAAAAAGAAAGAGAAGATGTAAACTAGTGAGAGAGACGCTCCCTATACAGAGGAAGGCGAAGAATCACAGGCGTGCTGAGAGGGGCCTATATATCTGTAATACGAAGGGAGGCACTGATCAGAGAAATAGCAAATATCGAACTTAAGCTTAAGGAATCTTACAGGAGAGAAGAATCTCAGGAAGAACTACAGGCCATAAAGGAAATTGAAAAAAAGCTAAAATATTTCTTCTCTTATGCCAGATCTAAGGGTAAAACAACGTCCAATATTGGGTCCCTGCTTAGGCGAGATGGGACCTACACAGATGACAGCAAAGAAATGAGTCAGATACTAAAGTCTCAATACGACTCAGCTTTAAGCGAGCCATTAACCAGACTAAGGGTCGACAATCTAAATAAATTCTATATGACTGAGATCCAAAATTTGGCCACCTCAAAAGTCACTGATATTATCCTAACACCAGAAGACTGAAAAGACAATAAATGCCATGCTCATGCACTCTGCCCCAGGCCCAGACTGATGAAACTCTGTGTTTATCAAGAAATGCAAGAAGCCCCTGTTAGGTGCCTTCAGCATTCTATGGTGAGGGAGCATGGACACTGGGGTCATCCACACTCATTTAAAACAACAGACATAGCCTCACTCTACAAAGGTGGCAGTAAAGCAATTGCAAAGAACTACAGACCGATATCACTAATATTCCATATCATAAAAATCTTTGAAAGGGTTCTAAGAAGCAAGATCGCCAACCACCTAGATACACATCAATTACACAACCCATGACAAGATCCTGGATTCTATGAAGGAAAATCAAAATGCATATGTAAAATACATAGACTTTGTGAAAGCCTTCGACGAGTGTGACCATGGTGTAATAGCACACAAAATGATGGATAAAGAAATGACAGGAATAATTGTTAGATGGATCTATACCTTCCTAAGAAATAGAACACAGAGTAATAGCAATATGAGTAAAGTCTGAGCAAGCTACGGTGAAAAGCTCTGTTCCACAAGGCACAGTACTCGCTCCCATCCTATTCCTTATCCTCATATCTGACATAGACAGAGATGTAAGCCATAGCTCCGTGTCTTCCATTGCAGATTATACCCGAATTGCCATGACAGTGTCCTACATCGAAGACACCGCAAGACTCCAAGCGGACATCAACCATATCTTCAAATGGGCCACTCAAAAACAATATGAAATTGAATGAAGAGAAATTTCAGCAACTGAAAAATGGAAAACTTGAGGAAATTACAATTGTATCAGGGAATACAACAAATTCTAACCATAGAGCGAAAGAGTAATATGAAGGACCTGGAAATGATAATGTCAGAGGATCTCACCTTCGAAGACCACAACAATCTATCTCATCTGCTAGAAAATTATAGGATGGACAATGAGAACCTTCAAAACTAGGGATGCCAAGCCCATGATGATTCTCTTTAAATTACTTGCTCTCTCTAGGCTGGAATACTGCTGTACACTAACTGCCCTCTTCAAGGTAGGCGAAATTGCTGACCTGGAAAGTG
Organism: Cherax quadricarinatus; assembly: GCF_038502225.1. Classification (NCBI taxonomy): domain Eukaryota; kingdom Metazoa; phylum Arthropoda; class Malacostraca; order Decapoda; family Parastacidae; genus Cherax; species Cherax quadricarinatus. The sequence continues at coordinate 24,168,077 of NC_091354.1, forward strand.
TACAAAGAACTTTCAGGGCACACATACGTACGATAAAGCACCTAAATTTCTGAGAACGGTTGAAGTACCTTAATTTGTATTACCTGGAACGCAGGCGAGAAAGATGCATGATAATATATACATGGAAAATCCCAGAGGGATTGGAACCAAACTTGCACAAGAAAATCACTCCATATGACAGCAAAAGACTCGGCATATATCAGTTCCATCAAACACCTAAACTACTGGACACGCTTGGAAGCCCTTGACTTGTACTCACTGGAGCGCAGGCGAGAGATATATCATCATCTACACTTGGAAAATCCTAGGGCGAGTGGTCCCTAATCTGCACACAGAAATCACTCCCTATCATAGTAAAACACTTGGCAGGCGATGCAACATACACCCAATGAAAAGCAGGGACATCATGGGCATACTGAGAGACTACACAATATGTGTCAAGGGCCTAAGACTGTTCATCTGCCTCCCGGCATACATAAGAGGGATTGCCAATAGGCAAAAAATTGGGTTACGTTCCAGGGACCCCCTAAAAGCCAAACACATTGTTTGTAAGTCTCAAAATCTTACGAAAATAAAAATAATAACGCAAATGCTGTTCATCACTTACGGCTTAAGACTAAAAAATGCATCAGAAATAATATTTTTAACCTTAAATATTGGATTCTGATGCCTGCTGATGATTGTGAAGGAAGGAGCGGTGTGAGGGGAAAAGTTCAACAGATAGGAGTAGCGAGCGAGTATATGGTGACGATAGTTTGATTGCCAGTCTGCTTGTTAGGTAGGGTCAGTGTCTAGCTCCCACTATCCCCCCCCCTTTTTTCCACCCAGAAAGGTGACGTGTGGGGCTCCACCCAAATGGATAATCACTCGACTCACAGCTCCCAGCACAACTCTTGAAATGTCAGCTTGGGTCATCTGGCAACCAAAGAAACAGTGTTGAAGGAGACGAACTTCACATGAGTTCTGGGACGTCACTTTTTATCTACATACTTGAGTGTAGCCAACCCCAGGCAACAACCCATCATCTTTGCAGTGGTGAAAGACCTACATTCCTATCATTTTGACGGATTATTCAAGGCTAGATGCACTGTGAAGAACTAGTCATTGGTTTGTCACTCAACATCTGTAACCCCCCCACACACACACATCATCAGCAACGGCTACAATTTCTAGAAGACGGTGTCAACATCAACCAGATACCCCAGTTTAATTGTACATATTAGCGTTGAATTCAAATGTCATTTTTTTCATTTCATTTTTCATTTTTCTTTCAAGTAGGATAAAAGTTCATATTTAAATGTTTTATATTTTTAATTCTAACAATAAAGTGTTTATATTTGTAGGTTATTGTTCTTTTTTCTATTCATTAATTTTCCTATAGAGGAGCCAGCCTTGGTAAGACAAACTTAAGATCTTATAGGGCTGAGTAAGCCTTCACAAGTGGCGACCTTACCAGGATCACTTGACCGAATCAAGATTCGACTCCATCTCGAATCTACCATTGGAACTTTAATGCCACATACCACAGACGGTTACCACCAGCCATGAGTAATCATTCTCTATGGTAGGGCTACAGTACAGGTATTTAAAAGATTTGGTGATTGTTATAGTCTAAATTTATTGTAAGTTAAGTCAAGGCATGATATACTAGTTAATTCTGTCACCTTTATTTTTGAGCTTGAAACGATTTGGAGGAATAGACTCTAGGGACCCAAGATTTTCCAGTGACATGTTTTTTCATTGAGCTCTATTTATTATATCAAGGGAACTTTTGTATGACACTCTTGATTTGTTGGTGAGAAGATTGGATAGTCAAGTGACCCCATTCTACTTACTGTTTGGTCACAGCTGGCATAGAACCCTCCGTTTTCATTCACACATACTGTTCAATCGAAGCAGGGATCGAACCATCCGATTTATTTACAGTTTGAGAGGAGCAGGAATTGAACCCTACGTTTTCTTTGATATATACATTTAATTTTCCCCTGCTAGTTCAAGTTATTCTTGCAAGTATGGAGGAATACCAGTTTTGGATGAACACTGGGAGTAAGTTAGGAATAATGGGGAAAAAATTAGAAGCTTTCATCAACTCTAAGATCCAAGAAAGACAGTTAAAAAGAGAAAGAGAGGAGAAAAAGGAGAGATATAGAATAGGGAGAGAACCAAGAAATACAGAAAGAGAAAGAGAGGAGAAAAAGGATAGAAAAAGAATCGAGAGAGAGGAGAAAAAGGAGAGAGATCGAATTGAAAGAGAAAATCAAGAAAGAGAGAGAGAAGACAAAAAGGAGCATGATAGACTTGATCGTGAGGAGAGAGCTGAAGTCCGTGAGGAACAAGCTAAAATATGTGAGGAACAAGTTAAATTAAGAGAACTTGAGGAAAAAGCTAGAAAGAATGAGTTGCGAGAGAGACAGAAAGATCATGAGGTAGAGAAGGCACACCTTGAATTAGAAAAAAAAGCTAACTTTTTCAAAACAGAAATTAGAGGAAGGAGTAATTGAACATCATGCAGCTACTCCACATAGTGCAACACCTAATCTACCTCCCTTCACAGAGTGTGAAGACATAACTTCATACATTAGGTTTGAAAATACCACTACCCTCTGTGAATGGCCAGCTGTCACCTGGGCTACCAGGTTAGGTATGTTATTTTCTGGTACAGCTTTGAATATCTTTGCAACTTTGTCACAGGATATCATATATAATTATAATCTGCTTAAGAAGGCAATCCTTGAAGCATACCAAAAGACCACAAATTCTTTTAGGAAACATTTCAGGTATGCCACCTTACAGTATGGTCAAAACTTTCAGAAGTTACAGGTAACACCCTTTCGTTTGTTCGACTTCTGGATAGAGAGCTCAGGAGTTGATCACAATTATGAATCTCTTAGAGACTTCATGGTTGCTGACCAGTTCCTGACAGCTCTTCCTCGCCAGATACGAACATTCATTAGAGAACGTAACCTGATTAAAGTTGAGGAAGTTGCAGAGGTCACTGACTTTTATGCTGAGGCTCACAATTCCTATAAAGACCTAAAGGGATCGATCCCTAAGGGCAATGGTTCACCTGAACCAAAGGTTAAGAAGCCTACAGTAGAAAAAAAGTCACCAGCTATTATACCAATGTGTCATCGATGTGGTGGTATCGGACATAAACGTCCACATTGTCCTTCCAAGAAAATAGAGAAAGTTGGCAGATGTTTTGTTGATGGTAATGGCCCAGCACCCTTCTGTTCAGGAACAGTTAATGGTATAAAAGTCTCAGACATATTACGTGACACTGGATGTACGTGCATCGTAATTTCGGACAAACTGCTCCCTAACTTTTTAACCTTTCATGTGTCCTCTATTCTTTCAGACAACTTGGGTCGTGAAAATACTTTCCCTACAATACGCTGTTACTTGAAAACTAAATGGTTCACAGGTTGGACTAATGCGGTACTAGTCCCAATTACTTGTTCTATAATAGTGGGTAACGTTAAAGGTGACGTTCTTCCTTCGGAGGCGGATCTTTCATCATCACCCGTGGAACTAAGTTTTCCAGCTCCTCTTCCTTGCAAGTTAAATAAGTCCCTTAACAATTCTGCACCGGAAGCTGCATTGTCTCATACGATTCATCTGGGGGTAGAAACAGATGATACTGCTCTCGATAGTGAGGTAGCAGGATCACCTGTTCACTCGTCAGGTGAAAGTAAGGGTATTGCCTCCGACACTCTCAATGTTTTGACTCGGGCTCAGACCATAACCCCGGCTTCTCCTACCTCTTCTTCTCCCACCATAAGTCCTTTCATTTTCCCAGATTTTATGTCCAAGAATGACTTTGTCAATATACAGCGCAATTGCCCTTTACTTCGGGATTGTCATAATCAAGCTTTTAACAACAAAGTTATCCATGGGAGATACGTATCTCATAAGTTTGAATATATTAATGGTATTTTATATAAATCTGTATTTAAATCTCATTCTTCAGCAATAGATTTTTTCCTCCTTGTTGTTCCTAAACCATGTTTTGCCGGTGACCGAACACTTGGCCCATCGTAAGATGTGGCATAAACTCAAGCACACTTATTTTTGGCCAAGCATGTACTTGCAGGTTACAAAGAGGTATAGGTCTTGAAATAGGTGTCAGGTGCTTACAGCACAAAATACACTCTCCTGTTTCCTGTATATTTACTAAATCTAAAACTTCCCTCCTGCAGAAACGAGATACTCCACCATACAAAAGGGATGTTTGGCCCTTGTGTGAGGTATCTCCAAACTTAAATTTTATTTACTGGGAAAAGAATTCATTTTAGAGACGGATCACAAACCTTTGATATACCTAGAAACTTTTAAGGGAACCAACAGTCGCCTCTTGAGGTGGACATTGGCACTCCAGGCTTTTAAGTTTCATATTGTGTATATGAATGGTTCATCCAATTATTTCTCTGACTGGTTAAGTCGTGACAGTCAATAGACAATTTGGTACCTTATGCGGCTTTCCCGGTTTAGAACTTTTTCCTCGCCTATTCTTCTTATACTCCTTGACTATAAGTCTTGGTATGGGGGAGTGTGAGGGAAAAGTTCAACAGATAGGAGTAGCGAGCGAGTATATGGTAACGATAGTTTGACTGCCAGTCTGCTTGTTAAGGTAGGGTCAGTGTCTAGCTCCCGCTATCCCCCCTATTTTTTTTCCACCCGGAAGGTGACGTGTGGGGCTCCACCCAAATGGATAATCACTCGACTCACAGCTCCCAGCACAACTCTTGGAATGTCAGCTTGGGTCATCTGGTAACCAAAGAAACAGTGTTGAAGGAGACGAACTTCACATGAGTTCTGGGACGTCACTTTTTATCTACATACCTAAGTGTAGCCAACCCCAGGCAACTACCTCTCATCTTTGCAGTGGTGAAAGACCTACATTCCTATCATCTTGATGGATTATTCTAGGCTAGATACACTGTGACGAACTAGTCGTTGGGTTGTCACTCAACATCTGTAGCCCCCCCCCCCCCACATCATCAGCAACGGCTACAATTTCTAGAAGACGGTGTCAACATCAACCCGACACCCCAGTTTAACTGTACATATTAGCGTTGAATTCAAATGTCATTTTTTTTCATTTAATTTTTCATTTTTCTTTCAAGTAGGATAAAAGTTAATATTTAAATGTTTTAAATTTTTAATTCTAACAATAAGGTGTTCATATTTGTAGGTTATTGTTCTTTTTTCTATTCATTAATTTTCCTATAGTGGAGCCAGCCTTGGTAAGACCAACTTAATTAAGATCTTACAGGGGTGAATAAGCCTTCACAAGCTGAGGGGTATACTGAGGTCCATCTGGGCTGGGGTGGATGGTAGTCCAGTCAGTAAGTCAGTCTAGTGAGTCAGGCAGTCAGCCAAGTCATTCAGTAAATTAGTTAAGTCGGTCATTCAAGTCAGTAAGCAGTCAGTATTTCAATCAAATCATTCAGTAAATCAGTAAAGTTATTCAGAATATCAGTCAAGTTGGTCAGTCAAGCCAGTAAATCAATCACATCAGTAGGTCAGTCAAGTAAGTCATTCAGGAAATATGTCAAATCATTCAGTAAATCAGTCAAGTCAGTAAGTCATTCAGAAAATCAGTAAACCAGGTCAGTCAATAAGTCATTCATCCAGCTTTCGGTGCTGAAATTTTTTCCCAATCGAGAGGAAGAACCGTTTAAATTGAATTTTACCAAGTGTAGAACGAAAATATGCTACGATCTGACAATAATTTAATGGAGAAAACGTTTTAAAGGAAAACTGTTTTAATCGGCGGTCAACTGTATATATACAAATAAAAATAGTATATAATATTCTACCCAAGTATTATGATTTTTTACTTACCTGGAGGTTACCTGGAGGTTATCTGGAGGTTATCTGGAGGTTACCTGGAGGTTATCTGGAGGTTACCTGGAGGTTATCTGGAGGTTACCTGGAGGTTATCTGGAGGTTACCTGGAGGTTACCTGGAGGTTACCTGGAGGTTACCTGGAGGTTACCTGGAGGTTATCTGGAGGTTACCTGGAGGTTATCTGGAGGTTACCTGGAGGTTATTCCGGGGATCAACGCCCCAGCGGCCCGGTCCATGACCAGGCCTCCCGATGGATCAGGGCCTGATCAACTAGGCTGTGACTGCTGGCCGCACGCAGTCCAACGTACGAGCCACAGCCCGGCTGATCCGGCACTGACTTTAGGTATCTGTCCAGCTCTCTCTTGAAGGCAGCCAGGGGTTTATTGGCAATTCCCCTAATGCTTGATGGGAGGCTGTTGAACAGTTTTGGGCCCAGGACACTTATGGTGTTTTCTCTTAGTGTACCAATGGCGCCCCTACTTTTTATTGGGGGCATTTTGCATCGCCTGCCCAGTCTTTTACTTTCGTAGGGAGTGATTTCTGTGTGCAGATTTGGGACCATTCCTTCCAAGATTTTCCAAGTGTAGATTATGATATATCTCTCCCTCCTGCGTTCCAACGAGTACAAGTCAAGTGCTTCCAAGCGTTCCCAGTAGTTAAGGTGCTTGACAGAACTTATACGTGCAGTAAAGGATCTCTGTACACTCTCTAGATCTGCGATTTCACCTGCTTTGAATTGAGATGTTAATGTACAGCAGTATTCCAGCCTAGAGAGACCAAGTGATTTGAAAAGGATCATCATGGGCTTGGCATCTCTCGTTTTGAAAGTTCTCATTATCCATCCTATCATTTTCTTTGCACGTGCGATCGTGGCACTGTTGTGATCCTTGAAAGTGAGAGCCTCAGACATTACTACTCCCAGGTCCCTTACATTATTTTCCGCTCTATTGTATGTCCGGAGTCAGTAGTATACTCTGTTCTAGTTATTATCTCCTCCAGTTTTCCATAACGGAGTAGTTGGAATTTGTCCTCATTGAACATCATATTGTTTACCGTTGCCCACTGGAAAACTTTGTTTATATCTTCTTGGAGGTTAACCGCGTCCTCAGCAGATGACAGCCTCATGTAGATCCTAGTATCATCCGCAAAGGATGATACGGTGCTGTGGTGTATATCTCTGTTTATGTCTGATATGAGGATAAGGAATAAGATGGGGGCGAGTACTGTGCCTTGTGGAACAGAGCTCTTCACTATGGCAGCCTCCGATTTAACTCTGTTGACCACTACTCTGTGTTCGATTTGTTAGGAAGTTGAAGATCCATCTCCCCACTTTCCCAGTTATTCCTTTAGCACGTATTTTATGGGCTATTACGCCATGATCGCATTTGTCAAATGCTTTTGCAAAGTCTGTGTATATTACATCTGCATTCTGATTTTCTTCCAGTGCATCCAAGGCCATGTCATAGTGATCCAGTAGTTGTGAGAGGCAGGAGCGACCTGCCCTGAACCCATGTTGCCCTGGATTGTGCAGATTTTGGGAATCCAGGTGATTTGCAATCCTGCTTCTTAGCACTCTTTCAAAGATTTTTATGATGTGGGACGTCAGAGCTATTGGTCTATAGTTCTTAGCTAATGCTTTGCTGCCACCTTTATGGAGTGGGGCTATATCCGTTGTTTTAAGTGACTGTGGAATTTCACCCATGTCCAAGCTCCTCCTCCATAGTGTACTTAGGGCACGCGAGAGGGGTTTCTTGCAGTTCTTAATGAAAACAGAGTTCCACGAGTCTGGGCCCGGGGCTGAGTGCATAGGCATGTTGTCAATGGCTTTTTCGAAATCTATCGGAGTTAGGTTAATGTCGGAAATCTGGCATACATTTATGGAGTTTTGAGGCTCATTCATGAAGAAATCATTTGGGTCGTCGATCCTCAGACCGATTAGTGGTTCACTAAACACAGAGTCGTACTGGGATTTCAATATTTCACTCATTTCCTTGTTGTCGTCTGTGTAAGTCCCATCCTGTCTGAGTAAGGGCCCGATACTAGATGTGGTATTTGCCTTGTTTTTGGCATATGAAAAGAAATATTTTGAATTTCTTTCAATTTCACTAATAGCTTTAAGCTCCTCCTGCCTCTCCTGGTTCCTGTAAGAGTCATTTAGCTTAAGTTCGATAGTTTCCACTTCCCTGGTCAGCGCCTCCTTTCGTGTATCAGATATTCTAGCACTCCTGAGGAGCTCAGTGACTCTTCGTCGTCTTCTGTAGAGGGAGCGTCTTTTTCTCTCCAGTTTACTCCTGCTCTTCTTCTTTCTTAGGGGAATATGCCTAGAACATGCTTCGGCTACCAGGAAGTTGATCCTTTCAAGGCACTTGTTTGGATCCATGTCATTTAAGACATCTTCCCAACATGTTTCGTTTAGGACATGGTTTACCTGGTCCCAGTTGATGTTCTTGTTGTTGAAATTGTATTTTGTGAAGACACCTTCACAGGTACATGCATTCTGCTGTTCAGGACCCCTATGCATGTATGTCTGGACTTCGATTAGACTGTGATCGGAATTAGTTGTTTTTGATATTCTTATGTCTCTTATCAGGTCCTCATTATTTGTGAAGATAAGGTCAAGTGTGTTTTCTAGTCTTGTTGGCTCCACTATCTGCTGGCTTAAGGTGTGTTTTTCGCAGAGACTTAGTAGCTCATGTATGTGTGACCTTTCATCTGCGCTACCTCCGGGGATTGTTTCAGCTATAACATTTGCTACATTCTTCCATTTTGTATGCCTTAGGTTGAAATCACCAAGCAGTAAGATGTTTGGGGATGGAGCTGGAAGGTTTTCCAAACAGTAATCGATTTTCAGTAGCTGTTCCTTGCACTTTTTCTAGTTTCCTTACGTGCTTGGCTAGGTGTGACTTCCTAACTAGAGTTGCCTACTCCTATATAGGTCCAGCATGCACAGTGTACAGGGTCCTGAACGATTCCTTATTGAGATGTCGGAATGCTATTCTTAGGTTTGCAAAGCCCGTATGCTGCAGCAGTTATTTGGTTGACGTGTTCCTCAGGAGATATGCCCGGTGTTATACTCACCCCAAGATCCTTTTTCCTTGAGTGAGGTTTGTAGTCTCTGGCCCCTTAAACTCTACTCTATTTGCGGTCTTCTTTATCCTTCCCCAATCTTCATGATTTTACCCTTGGTGGGGTTGAACTACAGGAGCCAGTTGCTGGACCAAGCCTGAAGCCTGTCCAGATCTCTTCGTAGTTCTGCCTGATTCTCGTACAATTGAATTTTTCTCATTAAACTCACATAATCTGTAAACAGGGACGCTTCTGAGTCTATTCCTTTCGTTATGTCGTTCATAAATACCAGAAACTGCACCGGTCCTAGGATTGACACTTGTGATACCGCGCTCGTCACAGTCGCCCAAACTGACACCTTGCCACGTACCCTGACTAGCTGTTGTCTTCCTGACAGGTATTCCCTGATCCACTGCAGTGCCTTCCCTGTTATCCCTGCTTTGTCTTCCGGCTTTTGCACTAATCTCTTGTGTGGAACTGAGTCAAACGTCTTCTTACAATCCAAGAAAATGCAATCTACCCGCCCCTTTCTCTCTCTTGTCTTACTGTTGTCACCCTGCCATAGAACTTCAATACTTTTGTGACACAGGATTCCCCATTCCTGAAACCGTGCTGGCTGTCATTGAAAAGCTCATTTCTCTCTAGGTGCTCCACTAATCTTCTGATAATCTTCTCCTTTACTTTGCATGCTATACATATCATTGACAATTAACTGCAGTTTAATGCTTCGTGTCTGATTCCTTTTTTTAAAAATTGGGACTACATTTGCTTTCTTCCATACCTGAGGTATGGAAGAAAGCACCTCTGCTTCCTCTCTCAGGACCCATGGAGAGATGTTACCCGGTCCCATCGCCTTTGAGGTATCTAGTTTGCTCAGGAGCCTCTTCACTTCTTCCTCGGTTGTATGTATTGTATCCATTACTTGATGGTGTTCCCCAGCTCTCCGTCTTTTTGGAGCCCCTTCTGTCTTCTCTGTGAACACTTCTTTGAATCTCATGTTAAGTTCCTCACATACTTCTTCCTTACTCAGCATGATTACCTGGTTCTTGACCATTGTTTTCCTCCTGATGTAGCTGTACAACAGCTTTGGGTCAGATTTGGCTTTCACTGCTATGTCATTTTCGAATTGTCGTTGGGCCTCCCTTCTTACCTGAGTATATTCAATTCTGGCTCTACGATTGCTCTTCCTATTCTCCTGGGTCCTTTGCCTTCTATACTTCTTCCATTCTGTAGCACACTTGGTGAAGGGATAATCCTAGCTTTCTCGTTATTTCTGTTACCCTTGGGTACAAACCTCTCCTCAGGTTCTTTGCATATTGTTGTCACATATTCCATCATCTCATTTACTGACTTCCCTGCCAGTGCTCTGTCCCACTGAACCTCGTGCAGGAAATTCTTCATGCCTCTGTAGTCCTTTCTCTTGTAGTTTGGCTTAGTTCGTCCTGCCCTTCCTGCTTCCCTCTCCACAACCACCTAGTCACTGGCCCTGAGGGGTCTTTAATATGTGATGTCCTCAATACCTGCAATATTCAAGGTGAATGCGAGGTCCAGTCTTGCTGGATCATCCTCTCATCTCTCTCTCTGGTAGTGTCCCTTACGTGTTGGTACTTGAGGTTTTCCAGTACCACCTCCATCATCTTAGCCCTCCACTTTTCTGGGCCCCCATGTGGCTCCAAGTTCTCCCAGTCAATTTCTTTGTAATTTAAGTCATGAACAATCAGTAGCATTGCCCTACTCACATGTGCCCTTCTGACCACTTCAGGCAGTGTGTCAGCCATCGCTCTGTTACTCTCATCTTACTCTTGCCTTAGCCTCCTGCTGTTCTGTGGTGGGTTATACATCACTGCAATTACCACCTTGGCACCTCCATACTGAAGTGTTCCTATTATGTAGTCTCTTGCTTCTCCTCTGCCTCCTCTCTGCAGCTCGTCAAAATCCCATTGGTTTTTGATGAACAGTATCACTCCTCCATCCCCTCTGTTTCCTATGTCTTTCCTCAGGATCTGATAACCCATTGGAAAGATGGCATCTGTTATCATGCCTGTGAGCTTGGTTTCTGCGAAAGCTGTGATGCCCAGTGATGCCTCATTGACACTCTCGTGCCACTCCTCCCACTTATTCGTTATTCCATCAGCATTGGTGTACCATATCTTCAGTTTCTTCTCTAACATTGTATTCTAGGGGTCTGTGAGGGTGGAGAACCTGACAGTGTACTGTGGGATTCTGCAGCGTAGTGTGGGGTGGGGGCTGTAAGTGTGGACTGTGGTTTGTGTTGGGATAGCATGTTTGGTTGTGGGGTTCTGGGGATGGTTCTGTATGTGCTTGTGCTTGTTGCTCTGCCCTGCTCTGGTTGTCCTCTCCTAACTCTGTCATTTATGTGTCCTTTCCCTCAGCTGCTGTTGTTCTGTTCTAGTTCTGTTTCAGTCTAGGAACACCATCATGTATGTAGATGGTTCAGCTTTGGTTCTCTTGCAGGATCCTGTTCCACACCGTTTCTGTCTTGAAAATCAGACTGCCTGGCCGATTTCTCCCTGTTTCAGTCATGTCCTCCTCGCCTATTTCTTTGATGATGTTTTCAATCTTCGGCTTTTCTTCCTGCCATCTTTCATTGTGTGTCCTACCCTTGCTCTCCTGAAACCCATTAATAAACACTGACTTCTCCCTATCCTCCTCTCATTTCCTTTTTCTCTGTGCCTCTGGGTCCAATTGTCCATGGCCATTGCCTCCCTTATTTTTTCCTGTAACTCTTGGTGGCATGGTCATGCTTCTCCATGGGACCTATGCCCCTTTCCACCTTCTCCCCCCTCTCTTACTGCTATGCATGCCTCCAATAGCTCTCCCTCTTCATTCATTGGTACAACTTTGTAAGTCACTGGGCTTCAGATGCTATATCTCCTCATGGCAATAACCCTCTAGCGTGCTTCAGCCTGCTTGTCTCATATGTCAGTAGTGTCACTGATTTCTTATGTAATATACTTGTGTAGTATATGCAGATAGTACAAGCTATATTATATATATATAGGCTCCCCGTCCAGCTAGGCTCCATGGCTAGCTGTGACGTCACGCAGCCTGGCATGTAAGTGCTAGGCTGCAGGCCTTTCCTCTGGCTAGACAGAGGAGGACAAGGCATGGCTCCAGGGCTCCCTCACAAGACTCAATATATGTTACAAACGCACCTAGTGTGTATTTCTTCAACTATCTAATATCTCCAGAACACCCACCTGACACATATTCTAGGGTCCATATCTTGGCTTCTGCAGTTTATTCTTGGAATCCCATTTCTTCTTCTCTGCCTCCATCCTCTTCTCCATTTTCATAGAAATCTCAACTAGTTTGCTCTCCCACCCTTGTTCCATCCTTTCACATTGCTATTCCATGCATTCCTTACCAGAACCATCTTCCTCTGATCCCATGAGCCTTCAGCTTCTCTGAGCCACCATTTTTTACGGGTTAGGTGTTATGAAGTGCGTGTGTGTGTGGGGGGAGGGTCGAGGTGACAAAGTGATTGGAACAGAGTGATGAAGAGATGAAAAGAGAATGGGAAGGGGTAGAGGGAGAGGGAGAGATACACAGAGATACACAGACAGGCTAGGTGTTGCAATGTGTGTGTGTGCTGTTTTTGTATGTGCATGCATGTGTGTGAGGGTTGGGGAGTTGTAAGAGGGAGAGAGATGGGGAGTGGGAGGTGACAGACTGATGGAGAGGTGGAGAGCGAGAAGGAATGAATGAAGAGTGTCTGCGTATGTGTGTGTGTGTTGTAGAGAGTTGTAGAGAGTTGTAGAGAGGGAGAGAGAGGTGGAGAGAAAGAGGGGTGAAGGAAGAGAGAGAAGAGGAATAGAGAGGTAGAGAGAAAGAGAGACAAGTCGAGATAAAGAATAAAAGAAGTGAATGGTGAAGGTTGATAGAGAGGGAGAGGTGGAGAGAAAAAGATGCAGAGGAAGAGAAAGAGAGGTGGAGAGAAAAAGAGAGAGCTTGAGAGAAAGAGGGATGAAGGAGGTGAAGCCTGGAGAGTTGTAAGGGGGAGATACATGCAGAGAGGGAGAAAGGGGGACAGGGAGAGTGATTGGGGGTTGAGAGTGTGAAGGGGGCTAGAGGGAGAGAAAGGAGGGTAGGGAGAGAGGGAAGAAAGAAAAGACAGGGAGAAATGGAGGGAGGAAGAGGAAGAGAAAAGAGAGAGAGAGAGAGAGAGAGAGAGAGAGAGAGAGTGAGAGAGGTGTCAGGAAACGAGTAGGTATAAAGTCACAGTGAGGGGTCAATTGGCCTGTGTACATGTATATATACGTGTATGCTTGTGTGAGCATCAGTTTTGGGTTTATTATGTGCGTGGATGTGTGTGTGCATTATGCGAATGTGTGAGCACTCAGAATGTTTGTACAGTCCTCTTGCGTATTAGATTCACTGGCCTGACTTTGACCTGATCTTGACCCAGCCACCTACATGCTAGTTTCCTCTTTGTTTATCCTTCTTCTTAGAATTCCTACTTCCTAGATTCCTAGCTGCCTAATGTGTGTGTGTGAGAGTGAGAGTGAGCATGGAAAATAACCCTCCTTGCTTACTCCTCCTTACCCAATCTACCTGTCAATGATACCAAGTCTACTCTCTGCTTCTACAAGTGCCTGAATAAACACACACATACAAGTGTGTGTGTGTGTGTGTGTGTGTGTGCGTGTGTGTGTGTGTATGTGGGTACTTGTGAGTGCACATTTGTTTGTATGTGTACTGGTGGATCCCTTCAATAGCGAACCATCATCCCTTTCTTAACTCGCCTACACCTTAGTAAATGCTATTAAATGCTAGTAAATAATATTGTTTACTTTAATTCTGACAGCTTCAGGAGTGACCCTTAGTTTCCAGCATGCAGAGACTGGTGCTACTGCAACCCCAACTAGATGAATATTACATGCGTTTGGCAGAGAAGTGGTTGTCTCATTGTTGCTCTCTGCTGAGAGAATGTCTTACTATCTAGTATATATATATATATATATATATATATATATATATATATATATATATATATATATATATATATATATATATATATATGTCGTGCCGAATATGTAAAACTGGTCAATTAGCAAGAACTCATTTAAAATTAAGTCCTTTCAAAAAATTTCTCTTATACGTTCAAAGATATATTTTTTTCATTAATATTAATGTAAAAATTTTTAATTTTGCACTAAAAGAATCTTAGAAAACTTACCTAACCTTATTATAACAAGAACAATTTATTTTAGCCTAATCCTACTGAATATATTTTAAATACTTTTACAGTAATTTAAGACTAAACAAACACAATGAAATATATTTTTTTCGTTGGGTTCAGAATGATTTTGGCGAAATTATTGCATACACAAATTTTCGCTTGTCCTATATGGCAAGATGAGCGTTGCTATTTAAGCCAAGATCGCAAGTTCTGCCTATTCGGCACGACATATATATAATATATATATATATATATATATATATATATATATATATATATATATATATATATATATATATGTGTGTGTGTGTGTGTGTGTGTGTGTGTGTGTCGTGCCGAATATGTAAAACTGGTCAATTAGCAAGAACTCATTTACAATTAAGTCCTTTCTGAAATTTTCTCTTATACGTTTAAAGATATATTTTTTTCATTAATGTTGATGTAAAAATTTATAATTTTGCACCAAAAGAATCTTAGAAAACTTACCTAACCTTATTATAAAAACAATTTATTTTAGCCTAACCCAACTAAATATATTTTAGATTTGTTTACAATAATTTAATACTAAACAAAGACAGTGAAATATATTTTTTTCGTTAGGTTCAGAATGATTTTGGCGAAATTCTTGCATACACAAATTTTCACTTGTCCTATATGGCAAGATGAGCGTTGCTATTTAAGCCAAGATCGCAAGTTCTGCCTATTCGGCTGCCTTGGATCAAACGTGTAGCGCTAGCTTCACGCCAAGGTATTGTCCAGTGTGGGCAGATTGGTAAAGCACTGCGTACCTTGTCCCAAGGTTCGTAGGTTCGAGTCTCCTTCAGCCAGAGATCAGTGTTTATATATATATATATATATATATATATATATATATATATATATATATATATATATATATATATATATATATATATTCCACAGGCCCCTCAAGTGTTTTCACTCTTCTGCTTGTAACTTCACTTCTTTCCTTATTTATGACATACACCCTGTCTATGGCAGTACCACTTCCTGGAGGCCTCTTCTGATATGGTGTCCAGCACCATCATTGATGTTGTCCAGCCCTATCATCGGTGTCCAGCACAAATACTGTTGGTATTGATGGTTTCCAGCACCAACACTGACTTGCTCTGCATTTGATGCCCTCAACAAAAGCATTAATTCCGATCTACTGAAAAATGTGATTTTTTTTCCTTACGTTTATGTCATACTGACTGGTTACATCATGTTACCTGTCATAATGTGTCTGCAGGTTCGTCTGTCTAAATGCTGATATTTACCTG
Source organism: Cherax quadricarinatus (assembly GCF_038502225.1). NCBI lineage: Eukaryota > Metazoa > Arthropoda > Malacostraca > Decapoda > Parastacidae > Cherax > Cherax quadricarinatus. The sequence goes on from NC_091354.1 coordinate 24,183,479, forward strand.
CTTCAGTTTTTTTTTCATTGTTTTTATATATTCTGGATATTATAGCAATGTGCTGCTTCATTATTTAATTTGAATTTTATCCAGTGAGAACAAATGGCAGATATGATTTATTGCTGTATTCCATCACTCAGAGTGGATATACTGCAAGGTTGAAACTGACAGTCTGAGCTGACAGACATTACAAGGACAACTGATATCGCCAATTATTATTCTGATGCTGATTCAGCAGCCGCGGAACTTAAGTGGTTTTGTTCCAACAAAGGTGGAGCTACTACCACTTGGAAATTACCATCTTACAGATTATTGGGAAATAGGAATAACAAAGAGTTTTAACCTTTGGTGCTAACTCCTGACTATCAACTGACATAAAAATCTCAGTCATAGATTTTGAACTGGTGTAGAAGTTTATTTCTACTGTCTCAGCGCTCAGCTCACTTCCCTTAGTTATCCTCGATCTTAGTTGAGTATTCAAAGACAAACTATACAAGTTATCTTGTTCTATTTATTCCTAGTGCACTGAAATATTCTGTCATGTTTATGGGTGATGGACTCACAATTACCTATATTTAAATAACAACGTAAGTGACTCGCATACATTACCGTACGTGACGTGTATACGACAGCATTCGTGATTCATACACGAAAAAGTGCGTGACTCAAATAAGCAGAAATGTGTCTTATATACGAGGGCGTGCATAGTAACTTAGAGGACGTTCCTGAATTATTTACGATGGAGTATACGAGTCACATAGGAAGGGGAGTGTTACATAGGAGTGCGTGTCTGATTTACACACCAGTGTGTATCTGTGTCACATATGAGTGAGGGCGCGACTCACATGTAATGTACGAGAGCTTACAGTACTCACAAACAAAAGAAAACATACCTGAAATAAGACAGGATATGTAACCATTCCAAGACGTGACTGAGTGCGAGAAAGTGTATGAGGACATGCTACAGAGTGTATGAGAGATGTGGAGAAATTTTGTCCAGGAGGAGGTATCAGCCCCCTTCAGCCCCTTCAGCCCCTTTCAGCCCTGAGGGGCCCAGCCCTCTCAGAAGGGGCAAATATCTTGTTTACTGCTACAGGGAGTAATTGATCCCAGATGCAGTACCATTATACGACCTGTGGTCAAGCGACCGCCGCTCCGTGCGGTCCTGTGTTGCAAAGTGTAGCTTAATAAAAGATGGTTCATCTCTTACCTTAGCAGGACAATTAAGGAAAATCCTACTCCCACTTTATTACCATGGTAAAGATAGTGGACATTGTTGTCTATGCTTAAGGCAGCAAGAATCAAACATTCTGCTTTGCTTCATCGAGGAAGTGGCAAGGAAGCAAAAGTACTAGGTCAGCTTTTCCTTTGTGCTGGGGGCAGTGACGGCGTGGGGCGTTATGGCATCTTCAGATTACTTTTGACTCTACTGAGAGTGACACTGACGCCAGGATAACCAACAAAGAACGATCTGTGCGTTAGTGTGAACAAAGTGTCTTATAAAACACAATAAACACTTAAGAGAAGTGTGATCAGCTTCTTTAGTGATAAGACTGTGAACAATAAAGACAAATCTTGTGGAACATAGTGTACCAGTGTGTGTATTCCTAGACTATGGAAAACATGGACATCCAAGGACACTCCAGCTTCTATCAAGTCACCGATATCTGTCGAAGGTATGAAGAACACCATAGCTCACGCTACAAGAGCAAGGTAGGTTGCGAATTTCTTGTAGTACGGGGGACTGCGCAGTTCTTGAGTCTCAAGGAGTTTGTAATCAACCTATAGTCGGCAGTTAGGTGCGGACTTTTGAGTCCACACAAGTAAGTTTGTCAGTCATCAGTGAATGAAATATGCTGACATAACACCCCCTAGGGGTAATTTATAATCTTACAAATTATAACTCATTACAGCCCGTTGAGAGATGATCATGACAACAATTCAAGACCTCGTCTGCAGGGGCGGCTGTGTAGACGATTTGCTGTCTTTTATCAGCTAAGTGCTCCCTATATTTAAATTTAAAATTAAGCTTAACTGGTAATCCCATTTCTCAACAAGAGACATATTAGAACGGAGCGTGTATGAGTCATATAAGAGAGTTTGTATGAGGCACATATCACAGTGTGTAGAGGCACATAGAGAATGTATGAATCATGTATGAGAGCGTGTATGAGACACATATGAGAACATGTATGAGACACATATGTGTGTGTGTATGAGACGCATGTAAGACTGTATGAGACACTTATAAGAGTGTGTATGAGACACATAAAAGTATGAGACACATAAGTGTATGTATAAGACACACACAAGTGCGTGTATGAGAAACATAGGATGAAACATAGGCGTTCATTAGGCACGTAGGAGGGCGTGCAAAAGACAGGAGGGAGTTGAAGAGACAGGAAGACGTGCAAGAGACAGGGTATGCAAGAGACAGGAGGGCGTGCAAGAGACAGGAGGGTGTGGAAGAGACAGGGGGCGTGCAAGAGACAGGAGGGTGTGCAAGAGAAAGGAGGGCGTGCAAGAGAAAGGAGGGCGTGCAAGAGAAAGGAGGGCGTGCAAGAGGCAGGGCGTGCAAGAGACAGGGCGTGCAAGAGACAGGAGGGTGTGGAAGAGACAGGGGGCGTGCAAGAGACAGGAGGGTGTGCAAGAGACAGGGCGTGCAAGAGAAAGGAGGGCGTGCAAGAGACAGGGCGTGCAAGAGACAGGAGGGCATGCAAGAGACAGAAGGGCGTGCAAGAGACAGGAGGGCGTGTAAGAGACAGATGTTGTGCAAGAGACAGGACATGTGAGAGACAGGAGGGCGTGCAAGAGACAGGAGGGCATGTAAGAGACAGGAGGGCGTGCAAGAGACAGGAGGGCATGTAAGAGACAGGAGGGCGTGCAAGAGACAGGAGGGCGTGCATCACTCATTTAGGAGTGCATGAGTAATTTACAAAGAGTGTGTATGAAGCACACACAAAGGTGTACATGAAGCACACACAAGAGTGTACATGAAGCACACATAAGGGTGTACATGAAGCACACACAAGGGCGTTCATGGTACACACATGAACGTGTGTAGGAGTCACATATGAGATGAAACGTCATTCACATACCTGAGAATGTGTAAATTACATACAAAGAGGGCGTGTGTGACTCACTTATGAGGCCGTGAGTGACTCACATATGAGGGCGTGCGTGACTCACTTATGAGGCCGTGAGTGACTCACATATGAGGGCGTGTGTGACTCACTTATGAGGCCGTGAGTGACTCACATATGAGGGCGTGCGTGACTCACTTATGAGGCCGTGAGTGACTCACATATGAGGGCGTGCGTGACTCACATATAAGGGCGTGCGTGACTCACATATGAGGGCGTGTGTGACTCACTTATGAGGCCGTGAGTGACTCACATATGAGGGCGTGCGTGACTCACATATAAGGGCGTGCGTGACTCACATATGAGGGCGTGTGTGACTCACATATGAGGGCGTGCGTGACTCACATATGAGGGCGTGCGTGACTCACATATGAGGGCGTGCGTGACTCATATGAGGGCGTGCGTGACTCACATATGAGGGCGTGCGTGACTCACATATGAGGGCGTGCGTGACTCACATATGAGGGCGTGCACTAGTCACAAATGAAGGGCTGTATCATTCACATAATGAGCGAGTAGTGACTCAGCTCCCGGGACCTGCGTGACCCAAATGCATTTTTCAAGTGTAATCAAAACTGTCGGGTGACTGTCATAACGTAAGATAAGTGCAAGGAAGATAAATTTAATCTGAATGTTATGAGAGGCGAGATGATGTTGGAAGCAGTCGTTTATATGCTTAATATTGAAGTATATTCTGACCTAAATATTGTGTGCGGCATATTGTATAGTGTGAGTGTACTTATATGATAGTGGCTGCAGGGGTCTAGTGCATAGTATTGGTCTCTCATCCCCACTGGCTCTCTCTCTCTCTCTCTCTCTCTCTCTCTCTCTCTCTCTCTCTCTCTCTCTCTCTCTCTCTCTCTCTCTCTCTCTCGCTCTCTCTCTCCCTCGCTCTCTCTCTCTCCCTCTCTCTCTCTCGCTCTCTCGCTCTCTCTCGCTCCCTCGCTTTCCTCCTCTTCCTACTCCTCCTCCTCCTCCTCCTCCTCCTCCTCCTCCTCCCTTCTGACCCTCTCCTCCTCCCCCTACTTCTCCCTCTCCCTCTCTCCCCCCCTTTGCCCATCCCTCTCTCTTTCTCTCTCTCTCGATCCTTTCTCTTTCTATCCCTCCCCTCCATTCCCCCTATCTCTCTTTTCCCTCCTCCCTCCCTCCCTCCCTCCCTTTCTCTCCCTCTCCCTCCTTCACACTCTCTCTACACCTCCCAATCACTCTATCTCTCTCTTTCTCCCTCCCTCTCTCCATCTCTCTCCCCCCTAAAACTTCCCCCCACACACACGCACACAGTCAGCACATGTACACATTACAACATCTAACCCATTAATAAAAAAAATTGGGGCTCATAGGGGAAGTCGAAGGCTCAGGGGATCAGAGGAAGATGGTCCTTGTAAGGAAGAATGGATGGAAGAGCAATGTAAAATGATGGAACAAGAATGGGAGACCAAACTAGGTGAGTTTTCTATGAAAATGGAGAAGAGGATGGAGGCAGAGAAGAAGAAATGGGAATGCAAGCCAAATCTGCTGAAGCCAGGATACATGCCCTAGAATATGAGGTAAATAGGCTGAAGTGAGTTTCAGGGTTATTGCCTAGAGGAGACATGGCATGTGAAGCATGTACACCCTTACTGAACGAGAAGCCCTGCGGAAAGGAAGGAGACAATACTTACACTAAGGTTGTATCAGTCCACCAAGCAGGGCTAAGGAATGAGGGGGAGAACTGTTGGGAGCTGGGATAGCAGTAAGTGATGGGGGAGAAGGTGGACGATGTGACAGGTACTGTGCAGAAGCAAAACCATGACACAGTGAGTTACTGGAAAAAATAATGGTGACAATCGCCATTTACACACAGAATCCAGAGACACAGAGAGAAAGGCAATGGGAGGAGGAGATGGGAAATTCAGTGTTTATTTATGAGCTTCAGGAGAGCAAGGGGATGACAATCAATGAAAGGAGGCAGAAAGAAAAACAGAAAATTGAAAAAAATCAAAGGAACAGGTGATGTGAACATGGCTGAGATATTAAATTTTTAAAAAATAGGGGGGGTACTCGAAATAGAGAAATCGGCTAGTCAAACTGATATTCAAGAAATGTGCAGAACAGGATCCTGCAAGAGAAACCATGGCTGAAGAAATACTCAACATGCAAGAAGGTGTTCCTAGACTGCAACAGAACAAGAACAGAATGACAGTAACTGAAGGAGAAGACACAAAAATGAAAGGGGCTAGGAAGAGAGACAAGGACAGTCAGCAGAGGACAACCAGAGCAAAGCAGAGCAACAAGCGCAAGCACACACAGAAGCACCATCAGAACCCCACAGCCAAACATGCTATCCAAACAACCCACAATCTACACTTACAGCCCCCACCCCCACACTGTTGTAGAATCCCCCCGCACACTGGCAGGTCCCCCACCCTCACAGACCTCCCAGAACAAAGTGTTGGAGAGGTAAGTGAAGGTATGGTTCACCAACACTGATGGAATAATGAATAAGTGGGAGGAGTGGCACGAAAGAGCCAAAAAGGCATCACCGGATATCATAGCTCTCACAGAAACAAAGCTCAGGGGAATGATAACAGATGCCATCTTTCCACTAGGATATCAGATCCTGAGGAAAGACAGAGGGAACAGAGAGGGTGGAGCAATCGTACAGCTCATCATAAACCAATGGGGTTTTGTTGAGCTGGAGAGAGGACACAGAGGAGAAACAAGACACTACATAATAGGAACACTCCAGTCTGGAGGTCCTAAGGCGGTAATTCCAGTGATGTGAAAAAACATAGAATAGAAGGAGGCCAAGGCAAGAGTATGATGAGAGAAATAGGGCGATGGTTGACACATTGACTGAAGGGACCTGAAGAGCTCATGTGAACAGGGCAAAGCTGCTGATTGTGGGAGACTCTAATCAAAAGGAAATCGACTGGGAGAATCTGAAGCCACATGGAGGACCAGACACGTGAAGGGTTAAGATGATGGAGATGGAACTGGAAAACCCCATGCACCAACACGTAAGGGTCACTACCAGAGAGAGAGGAAAGGATGAACCAGCAAGACTGGACCTAGTATTCACCTTGAGTAATGCAAATATTGAGGACATCACATATGAAAGACCCCTCAGGGTCATTGATTACGTTGCTCTTAGATACGAATGCATAGTAGAGTTACAAGTGAAAAGGGAAGCAAGAAGGGGAGAACAAATGAAATCAAACTACAAGAGAGGGGACTAACAGGTATGAAGAATTTCCTGCATAGGGTTCAGTGGGAAAGAGAACTGGCAGGGGAGTCAGTAAATGAGATGATGGAATATGTGACAACAATATACAAGTTGAGGAGAGGTTTGTACCCAATGGTAACAGAAATAACGAGAATGCCAGGATGAGCCCTTGGTTCACCCAAAGGTGTTGACAGGCCAAAAGCAAGTGTGCTAAAGAATGGTAGAAGTATAGAAGGCAATGGATCCAGGAGAATAAGGAGAAGAGCCATAGAGCCAGAATGAATATGCACAGGTAAGAAGAGAGGCCCAGCGACAATATGAAAACGTCATAGCAGCGAAAGACAATTGTGGCCCAATGCTGTTGTACAATCTCATCAAGAGGAAAACAACAGTTAAGGACCAGGTAATCAGGCTGAGGAAGTAAGGAGGGGAGATCACAAGAAATGACTGAGTATATATGAGGAAAATGGAGAGGTAGGGTGCACCATCTAGTGCTGGACACAATACATACAACTGAGGAAGAAGTAAAGAGGCCGCTAAGTGAGCTAGATACCTCAAAGGTGATTGGACTGGACAATATCTCTCCATGTATTATGGAGTGTTCTATAGAAAATATTGTACACAAAATGCTCCATACTTCTGCAATTGTTCTGAAGCCGGATGCATAATATTGCTGGTCAGTCAGTGGCCAGGAGAGGAGAGAGTGAGGTGTATTTGTGCAGTAGGTGAAGCACAGCACACTGAACAAGATGTAGTGGTGTAAGTAGGTGAGCTGTTGAGTTTTTTTTAGTGTATACTATAGGTAATTTTATTTGTGTTTAAATGCTCTCATGTTCATTTGTATGGCCGTAGTGTGCAGAGGCCTGTTTAAATTTTTGGAGAGTACTCGTACAGTGTTTTTGCCTGTTGGTAGACAGACCGGCAGAAAGGGACTGGGTGTCATGGAGCCTCCCTGTTCATACATGTTTACATATTTTAGTTTACTCACTAGTAGCAGTGTGCTAGTGAGGTAATGTGAGTACTGGGTAAAGGTGAACTGGAGTGTGGTGATGTTGGTTATAGTAGTGTACAGTGTAAGATGTGTATGTTACTTTAATAATAATAATAATATATATAAATATATATAAATATATATATATATATATATATATATATATATATATATATATATATATATATATATATATATATATATATATATGTCGTGCCGAATAGGCAGAACTTGCCATCTTGGCTTAAATAGCAACGCTCATCTTGCCATACAGGACAAGTGAAAATTTGTGTATGCAATAATTTCGCCAAAATCATTCTGAACCTAACGAAAAAAATATATTTGATTGTGAATGTTTAGTACTAAATTATTGCAAACGTATTTAAAATATATTTAGTTGGGTTAGGCTAAAATAAATTGTTCTTGTTATAATAAGGTTAGGTAAGTTTTCTAAGATTCTTTCCGTGCAAAATTAAAATTTTTTACATTAACATTAATGAAAAAAATATATCTTTAAACGTATAGGAGAAAGGACTTAATTTTAAATAAGTTCTTGCTAATTGACCAGTTTTACATATTCGGCACGACACACACACACACACATATATATATATATATATATATATATATATATATATATATATATATATATATATATATATATATATATATATATATATATATATATATGTATATATTATAGGTAGTAGGTTGGTAGACAGCAACCACCCAGGGAAGTACTACCATCCTGCCAGATGACTGTGAAACAGAAACCTGTAACTGTTTTGCATGATGGTAGGATTGCTGGTTTCTTTTTCTGTCTCATAAACACGCTAGATAACAGGGATATCTTGCTACTCCTACTTACACTTTGGTCACACTTCACAGACACGCACATGCATATATATATACATACATCTAGGTTTTTCTCCTTTTTCTAAATAGCTCTTGTTCTTCTTTATTTCTTCTATTGTCCATGGGGAAGTGGAAAAGAATCTTTCCTCCGTAAGCCATGCGTGTCGTATGAGGCGACTAAAATGCCGGGAGCAATGGGCTAGTAACCCTTCTCCTGTAGACATTTACTAAAAAAGAGAAGAAGAAAAACTTTATAAAACTGGGATGCTTAAATGTGCGTGGATGTAGTGCGGATGACAAGAAACAGATGATTGCTGATGTTATGAATGAAAAGAAGTTGGATGTCCTGGCCCTAAGCGAAACAAAGCTGAAGGGGGTAGGAGAGTTTCAGTGGGGGGAAATAAATGGGATTAAATCTGGAGTATCTGAGAGAGTTAGAGCAAAGGAAGGGGTAGCAGTAATGTTAAATGATCAGTTATGGAAGGAGAAAAGAGAATATGAATGTGTAAATTCAAGAATTATGTGGCTTAAAGTAAAGGTTGGATGCGAGAAGTGGGTCATAATAAGCGTGTATGCACCTGGAGAAGAGAGGAATGCAGAGGAGAGAGAGAGATTTTGGGAGATGTTAAGTGAATGTATAGGAGCCTTTGAACCAAGTGAGAGAGTAATTGTGGTAGGGGACCTGAATGCTAAAGTAGGAGAAACTTTTAGAGAGGGTGTGGTATTTAAGTTTGGGGTGCCAGGTGTAAATGATAATGGGAGCCCTTTGATTGAACTTTGTATAGAAAGGGGTTTAGTTATAGGTAATACATATTTTAAGAAAAAGAGGATAAATAAGTATACAAGATATGATGTAGGGCGAAATGACAGTAGTTTGTTGGATTATGTATTGGTAGATAAAAGACTGTTGAGTAGACTTCAGGATGTACATGTTTATAGAGGGGCCACAGATATATCAGATCACTTTCTAGTTGTAGCTACACTGAGAGTAAAAGGTAGATGGGATACAAGGAGAATAGAAGCATCAGGGAAGAGAGAGGTGAAGGTTTATAAACTAAAAGAGGAGGCAGTTAGGGTAAGATATAAACAGCTATTGGAGGATAGATGGGCTAATGAGAGCATAGGCAATGGGGTCGAAGAGGTATGGGGTAGGTTTAAAAATGTAGTGTTAGAGTGTTCAGCAGAAGTTTGTGGTTACAGGAAAGTGGGTGCAGGAGGGAAGAGGAGCGATTGGTGGAATGATGATGTAAAGAGAGTAGTAAGGGAGAAAAAGTTAGCATATGAGAAGTTTTTACAAAGTAGAAGTGATGCAAGGAGGGAAGAGTATATGGAGAAAAAGAGAGAGGTTAAGAGAGTGGTGAAGCAATGTAAAAAGAGAGCAAATGAGAGAGTGGGTGAGATGTTATCAACAAATTTTGTTGAAAATAAGAAAAAGTTTTGGAGTGAGATTAACAAGTTAAGAAAGCCTAGAGAACAAATGGATTTGTCAGTTAAAAATAGGAGAGGAGAGTTATTAAATGGAGAGTTAGAGGTATTGGGAAGATGGAGGGAATATTTTGAGGAATTGTTAAATGTTGATGAAGATAGAGAAGCTGTGATTTCGTGTATAGGGCAAGGAGGAATAACATCTTGTAGGAGTGAGGAAGAGCCAGTTGTGAGTGTGGGGGAAGTTCGTGAGGCAGTAGGTAAAATGAAAGGGGGTAAGGCAGCTGGGATTGATGGGATAAAGATAGAAATGTTAAAAGCAGGTGGGGATATAGTTTTGGAGTGGTTGGTGCAATTATTTAATAAATGTATGGAAGAGGGTAAGGTACCTAGGGATTGGCAGAGAGCATGCATAGTTCCTTTGTATAAAGGCAAAGGGGATAAAAGAGAGTGCAATAATTATAGGGGGATAAGTCTGTTGAGTATACCTGGTAAAGTGTATGGTAGAGTTATAATTGAAAGAATTAAGAGTAAGACGGAAAATAGGATAGCAGATGAACAAGGAGGCTTTAGGAAAGGTAGGGGGTATGTGGACCAGGTGTTTACAGTGAAACATATAAGTGAACAGTATTTAGATAAGGCTAAAGAGGTCTTTGTGGCATTTATGGATTTGGAAAAGGCGTATGACAGGGTGGATAGGGGGTCAATGTGGCAGATGTTGCAAGTGTATGGTGTAGGAAGTAGGTTACTGAAAGCAATGAAGAGTTTTTACGAGGATAGTGAGGCTCAAGTTAGAGTATGTAGGAAAGAGGGAATTTTTTTCCCAGTAAAAGTAGGCCTTAGACAAGGATGTGTGATGTCACCGTGGTTGTTTAATATATTTATAGATTGGGTTGTAAGAGAAGTAAATGCGAGGGTCTTGGCAAGAGGCGTGGAGTTAAAAGATAAAGAATCACACACAAAGTGGGAGTTGTCACAGCTGCTCTTTGCTGATGACACTGTGCTCTTGGGAGATTCTGAAGAGAAGTTGCAGAGATTGGTGGATGAATTTGGTAGGGTGTGCAAAAGAAGAAAATTAAAGGTGAATACAGGAAAGAGTAAGGTTATGAGGATAACAAAAAGATTAGGTGATGAAAGATTGAATATCAGATTGGAGGGAGAGAGTATGGAGGAGGTGAACGTATTCAGATATTTGGGAGTGGACGTGTCAGCAGATGGGTCTATGAAAGATGAGGTGAATCATAGAATTGATGAGGGAAAAAGAGTGAGTGGTGCACTTAGGAGTCTGTGGAGACAAAGAACTTTGTCCTTGGAGGCAAAGAGGGGAATGTATGAGAGTATAGTTTTACCAACGCTCTTATATGGGTGTGAAGCATGGGTGATGAATGTTGCAGCGAGGAGAAGGCTGGAGGCAGTGGAGATGTCATGTCTGAGGGCAATGTGTGGTGTGAATATAATGCAGAAAATTCGTAGTTTGGAAGTTAGGAGGAGGTGCGGGATTACCAAAACTGTTGTCCACAGGGCTGAGGAAGGGTTGTTGAGGTGGTTCGGACATGTAGAGAGAATGGAGCGAAACAGAATGACTTCAAGAGTGTATCAGTCTGTAGTGGAAGGAAGGCGGGGTAGGGGTCGGCCTAGGAAATGTTGGAGGGAGGGGGTAAAGGAGGTTTTGTGTGCGAGGGGCTTGGACTTCCAGCAGGCATGCGTGAGCGTGTTTGATAGGAGTGAATGGAGACAAATGGTTTTTAATACTTGACGTGCTGTTGGAGTGTGAGCAAAGTAACATTTATGAAGGGGCTCAGGGAAACCGGCAGGCCGGACTTGAGTCCTGGAGATGGGAAGTACAGTGCCTGCACTCTGAAGGAGGGGTGTTAATGTTGCAGTTTAAAAACTGTAGTGTAAAGCACCCTTCTGGCAAGACAGTGATGGAGTGAATGATGGTGAAAGTTTTTCTTTTTCGGGCCACCCAGCCTTGGTGGGAATCGGCCAGTGTGATAATAAAAAATATATATATATATATATATATATATATATATATATATATATATATATATATATATATATATATATATATATATAGATGTTGAAAGCATTAGGAGATATAGTTTTTTAGTGGTTGGTGCCTATTATTTAATAAATGTATGGAAGAGGGTAAGGTACCTAGGGATTGGCAGAGAGCATGCATAGTTCCTTTGTATAAAGGCAAAGGGGATAAAAGAGAGTGCAAAAATGATAGAGGAATAAGTCTGTTGAGTATACATGGTTAAGTGTACGGTAGAGTTATTATTGAAAAAAATTAAGAGTAAGACAGAGAGTAGAATAGGCTAGGTAGAGAGGCTTTAGGAAGGGTTGGGGGTGTGTGGACCAGGTGTTTACAGTAAAACATATAGGTGAACAGTATTTAGATAAGGGTAAAGAGGTTTTTTTGCTATTTATGGATTCAGAAAAGGCATATGACAGGGTGGATAGGGGAGCAATGTGGCAGATGTTGCAGATGTGTGGTATAGGAGGTAGGTTACTGAAAGCAGTGAAGATTTTTACGAGGATAGTGAGGCTCAGGTTAGAGTATGTAGGAGAGAGGGAGATTATTTCCCAGTAAAAGTAGGCCTTAGACAAGGATGTGTGATGTCACCGTGGTTGTTCAATATAGATGGGGTTGTAAGAGAAGTGAATACTAGGGTCTTGGTAAAAGGTGTGGAGGTAAAGATAAAGAATCAAACACAATGTGGGAGTTGTCACAGTTGCTCTTTGCTGATGACACGGTGCTTTTGGGAGATTTTGAAGAGAATTTGCAGAGGTTGGTGGATGAATTTGGTAGGATATTTAAAAGAAGAAAATTAAATGTGAATATAGGAAAGAGTAAGGTTATGAGAATAACAAAAAGATTAGGTAATGGAAGACTGGATATCAGATTGGAGGGAGAGAGTATGGAGGAGGTGAATGTATTCAGATATTTAAGAGTAGATGAGTCGGCAGAGATGTCTATGAAGGATGAGGTGAATCACAGAAATGATGAGGGGAAAAGGGTGAGCGGTGCACTTAGGAGTCTGTCCCGTGAAAGCCAAAAGGGGAATGTATGAGAGCATAGTTGTACCAACACTCTTGTATGGGTGTGAATCATGGGTGATGAATGCTGCAACGAGGATAAGGCTGGAAGCAGTGGAGATGTCATGTCTGAGGGCAATGTGTGGTGTGAATATAATGCAAAGAAAACGTAGTTTGGAAATTAGGTGTGGGATTACCAAAACTATTATCCAGAGGGCTGAGGAGGGGCTGTTGAGGAGGTTCAGACAAGTAGAGAGAATGGAACAAAACAGATTGACTTCGAGAGTGTATAAATCTGTAGTGGAGAGAAAGCAGGGTAGGGGTCGGCCTAGGAAGGGTTGGAGGGAGAGGGTAAAGGAGGTTCTGTGTGCGAGGGGCTTGGACTTCCAGCAAGCGTGCATAAGCATATTTGATAGGAGTGAATGGAGACAAATTATTTTTAATACTTGACGTGCTGTTGGAGTGTGAACAAAGTAACATTTATGAAGAGATTCGGTGAAACCGGCTGGCCGGACTTGAGTCCTGGAGATAGGAAGTACAGTGTCTAAAGGAGGGGTGTTAATACTGTAGTTTTATAACTGTAGTGTAAAGCACCCCTCTGGCAAGACAATGATGGAGTGAATGATGATGAAAGTTTTTCTTTTTCGGGCCACCCTGCCTTGGTTGGAATCGGCCGATGTGTTTACATTATATATATATATATATATATATATATATATATATATATATATATATATATATATATATATATATATATATATATATATATTTATATATATATATATATATATATATATATATATATATATATATATATATATATATATATATATATATATATATTTACATATATATATGCAATAAGATCACAGTAAAACGGGTGATTTCAAAATATGCAAAACAACCACTGTGAAAAATAGAGAAATTCCAAGCGCTTTCGTGACTACTCACCTTATCAAGGAACAATGAAAGTAATGCATCAAAGGAAGGCATATAAAGGGTCTAGCCCAAACCTCACTATCACATCCCACAACAAAGCAACACCTAATGTGCTACTCATAAGAAAGGGAACACTGTAGCAGGCACGCTGGCCCAACTAGACAGGTCCTTCATGCAACCCACCAACAAATTATTCTACCCAAGAATTAAGAATTTTAAAATTTATTATTTGTCCAATGTATTATTAAATTCTTCCCAAATTCTATTAATCATAAATGGATCTAGTGAATCTGCACAAGATGTCCTCTCTTGAGCAACAGTACCAGCTGCTGAAAGAGGAGCTTAGGGATGCTAAGCTTGAGATACGGCGACTGACGGAGGAAAACAAGAGGATTCGAAGTAATCCTCCTGTTGTGAGTCATCAGGTCAAGAGAGGAACCTGGTCAGTGGCCGGCCAACATGTAACAAAGCTGAAAATCAAGAAGTCTGTTGGAGTGGCAGAAACAACGAAGATCCAGAAGGTTGCTGTGGAGACTTCCAACCCATTTTCGGTGTTACCAGACGAATGTGAGTTGTCTACTGGGAACGTCACAACGAGCACCAAGGGAGCATTGGCAGACGTGAGTGAGACATCCCTTGATACCCCAATGAAGACCATCAAGAATGTCATGACAAATTCCAGAAATGAAGGTAAGAACATTGTTTTAGTTGGAGACAGTCAGGTTAAGTTTATGGATAGGGCCTTTTTTCTTAGGGGCAGGAAGAGGAGGCTCAGGGTATGTTTTTCTTGGGGTGGGATGGGGGATATTGTTAGCCATCTGGACGACATCATGAAAGGTAATGGGAGCAATCCTATTATCTGCCTCAGTGCGGGAGGCAACGATGTTGGCAGACGTAGGAGTGAGGACCTGATTACCAAGTATAGGTCAGCAATAGAGATAATTAGGAAGAAGGGTGGGAACCCTGTCATATGTGGTACTTTGCCAAGGAGAGGAGTTGGAAATGAATAGTTGTCCAGGGCAATTGGTGTCAATTGCTGGCTGGACAAATACTGTAAGGAGAATGCAGTAACATTCATTGACAACTGGGACCTCTTCTATGGCAGGAATGACATGTATGCCAGGGATGGGGTTCACTTATCTAGGTCTGGGGTGGGGGCACTGGCAAAGGCAGTGGTGGGAGCTGTTAGGGTTTTAAACTAGGAATATATAGTGGTATGGGTTTTGACGAAAATACAGCGAAGTCCCAGTATAGTAAAACTATGAGTTCTAGGAGAACTAGTAATAGGAAGAATGAGGTGGATATTGGAAAGCCAATGGCACTAGGCGACAAGGACAGTAATAGGTTTTGTGAAAAAACAGATATGAGCAGGAAGGGTAAAGAGAAAGGAGGGTCTTTAAAATTATATTATGCTAATAGCCGTAGTGCTAGGAATAAGATGGATGAGTTGAGATTAGTTGCTAGTGCAGGTAACATTGATGTATTTGCAATCAATGAGACATGGTTTAATTCTAAAAGTCGGGACATGCCTTCGGAATGTCACATTCAGGGTTTTAAATTGTTCCAAGTAGATAGAAATATCGGTAAGGGAGGTGGGGTGGCAGTGTATGTCCGAGATCACTTGAACTGTTGCATAAAAACGGGTATTAAGTCTAAAGTAACACATACAGAGTCTGTCTGGATAGAATTTTCAGAGGGGCATAAAAAATTTATTCTAGGAGTGATATACCGTCCCCCAAACTTAGATATCTGGAGTTTATCTGGAGATAGTTCCGGGGGTCAACGCCCCCGCGGCCCGGTCAAATAGGGACCAAGGGAAATTACTGTGGGAGGAAATTAAGGCCACATGGCCCTATAATGTAGTAATTCTAGGGGACTTTAACTTTAGTCACATTGATTGGAATTTCTTGACTGGGAATTTAGAATCAAATGACTTCTTAGAAGTAGTTCAGGAATGTTGTTTGAAGCAGTTTTTGACAGAAGCTACAAGGGGAAATAACCTTCTTGATTTGGTTCTGGCGAACAAGGAAACTCTTGTTAATAATTTAGAAATTAATGAGGAACTCGGCACAAGCGATCACAAATCAATTACATTTAGCATAGAATGGAAGTATGATAGGGACAACTCAGTAACAGTTCCAGATTTTCGTTTAGCAGATGACAATGGGCTTAGAGAACATTTATCATCTGTTGACTGGGGTAACGAAGAGAGCTATCAATATGACAGTTTTCTGAACACCATACATGCTGCTCAAAGAACGTTTATCCCTTATAAAGAAATTAGATCAAATAGAAATGACCCAAAATGGATGAATAATAGGCTGAAATATCTACTAGGGCATAAGAAAGTTATTTATAGGCGTATCAAAAGAGGTGAGGGTCATCTTATGAATCAGTATATTGACATAAAGAGGGACGTTAAAAAGGGGATAAGAAAAGCTAAAAGGGACTATGAAATTAAAGTTGCTATGGATTCGAAAACTAACCCAAAAATTTTTTTCCAGGTGTATAGAACGAAAGTTAGAGATAAGATAGGTCCCCTTAAAAATAACTATGGGCATCTTACTGACAAAGAGAATGAAATGTGCTCAATTTTAAATAATTATTTCCTCTCGGTTTTTACACAGGAAGACACTAACAATATTCCAGTAATTAATATTTATAGTGGGCTAGAAGAAGATAAATTATGTAACATCACAGTCACTAGTGAAATGGTTGTGAAACAAATAAATCGACTGAAGCAAAATAAGTCGCCCGGTCCTGATGAGCTTTTTTCAAGGGTTCTTAAGGAATGCAAAATGGAACTCTGTGAACCATTAACTAATATTTTTAATTTATCTCTTCAAACAGGTGTAGTGTCTGATATGTGCAAGATGGCTAATGTAATTCCTATTTTTAAAGCAAGAGACAAGTAGTTACCGTCAAATTACCGCCCAATAAGCCTGACCTCAATTGTAGGCAAATTACTAGTCAATTATAGCTGAGATTATAAGAAGCCATCTCCATAAGCATAGCTTCATTAATGATACTCAGCATGGATTCACAAGAGGCCGGTCTTGTCTAACTAATTTATTAACTTCCTTCAGTAAAGCTTTTGAGGCTGTTGACCACGATAAAGAATTTGATATTATTTACTTAGAATTTAGTAAGGCTTTTGATAGAGTTCCGCACCAAAGACTGTTAAAGAAAGTGGCAGCTCATGGCATTGGGGGAAGGGTGCTCTCGTGGATTGAGTCATGGCTCACAGACAGGAAGCAGAGAGTGTCCATAAATGGGGTCTCCATACTACAGAATGGACATAAATTCGTTAGAAAACATTCAGCGTAGAATGACTAAATTAATACATAGCATTAGAAATCTTCCTTATGAAGAAAGATTGAAGACTCTTAAGTTACATTCACTTGTTAGACGAAGAATGAGGGGAGACATGATCGAGGTGTATAAGTGGAAGATAGGTATTAATAAAGGGGATATTAATAAGGTCTTGAGGATATCTCTCCAAGAGAGAACCCGCAGTAATAGTTGGGTTATTGAGGCTAGGACTTTAGGTAGCTTCAAATTTAGGTTGGATAAATATATGAGTGAGAGGGATTGGATTTGAGTGGGACTTGCAAATGAGTGGATAGAGTTATCAGACCTTATTTCTTGGGGAGCATTGAAAATTGGGTTGGGCAAATGTTTTGTTAGTGGGATGGATTGTAAAGGACCTGCCTAGTATGGGCCAACAGGCCTGCTGCAGTGTTCCTCCTTTCTTATGTTCTTATGTTCTTATATAAACCAAAGGAAATATTCATATTATTGTCAAAACTGCTTTTTTATGAAACAAGATTCAATTATATTCCTGTCGACCATGGACTTGCTTGATACAACTTTCTCAACTTTTTGAAAATCAATTCGATGGTTAAAATCTCTCACATGAATAAATAGAGCATTGGAATCTTGTCCAGTTCTAATGCTATATTTATGTTGTTTTAATCTTAGTTCGAGACTTTTACCAGTTTGACCGTAATAAACTTTATCGCAAATTTTACAAGGAATCTTATAGACACATCCGTCAGCATTTTGGGGGGAATTCTTTATCAAAAGTTTTTTTACTGTATCAAGATTTTTGAATACAACTTTGATATTAAAAGTCTTAAGAAGAGAAGGCATATCAACCATTTAGCTCTATTAGGGAGGATTGTGTTAAGCAGCCTTGTTTCAAAAAAATCCATGTATAGGTTACTAAGAACAGGTGAAAGAGGATTTCCTATTGCCATTGTTGATGCAAAATTTGTATTTAATGATAAGTTTTACACTCAGAAGTTTGGTATGGCAACGGGAAATATTCTTTCACCTGTTCTTAGTAACCTACACATGGATTTTTTTTAAACAAGGCTGTTTAACACAATCCTCCCTAATAGAGCTAAATGGTTCAGATATGTTGATGATATTTTGTGTCTTATGCCCAAAAATGTAGATATACACCATTTCCTTGGAAAATTAAATAGCTTAGCCCATTCTATAAACTTTACTGTTGAGTTTGAAGAAAATAACTTATTGCCTTTTCCAGATGTTTTAATTATTAAGGGTAATAATGAATTCAAATTTAAAATTTACAAAAAACCTACAAATAACTTTTCCTATGTCCACTATTATTCTTCGCATCAAGATAGAGTCAAACTGTCTGTTTTCTCATCAATGTTTTTGAGAGCTTATGCACTTATGCAACATATGAACACATCGATTCCAGGTTGAGGGACTGATTACCTCGAACTTCTCCTCTCCTTACCCATTTCTACTTTGTATTGGACTGATGAAGCCACTGTGTGGCGAAACGTTTCTTCAATAAAGATTCCCATGTGTTGAATAAGTGTCACAATTCTTCAACTTGTCGGTTTTCAAAACCATCCATCACATCTGTCAGACACTGCAACATCATGGAATCTTGGTACAAAGACTTCAACGCTTGTCCAACCTTTGGACGACGACCTACTTACACTAGTGGCAGGTCCCACTGTGATCCCGCCTCCTCCTGCTTCAACTCATCTGACTGCAGTATATAAGCCACCTCTCTAGCCCTATGCTGCACTTCCTACGAGAGTGATGGACTGAACACATCGATTCCAGGTTGAGGGTCTGATCACCTCGAACTCCTCCTCTACTTACCCATTTTTACTTTGTATTGGACTGATGAAGCCACTGTGTGGCGAAACGTTTCTTCAATAAAGATTCCCATGTGTTGCATAAGTGTCTCAATTCTTCAACACAGTCAACACTGAGTGAGCACACAACTAAAACAGTCAACACTGAGTGAGCACACAACTAACACACAGTCAACACTGAGTGAGCACACAACTAACACACAGTCAACACTGATTGAGCACACAGCTAACACAGACAACACTGAGTGAGCACACAGCTAACACAGTCAACACTGAGTGAGCACACAACTAACACACAGTCAACACTGAGTGAGCACACAACTAACACAGTCAAATCTCAGATATCCGCTCTCATAAAGAAAATTAATCTCCATTTTAGAAGTTTATTCCAAAGTTAAGAAACCAATATCGCGGGTCGAGGTCGGTTAAAACTCGAAGATTAACTTCGTATGAATATAAGACGTAGAGACCTGGAAGCTTCCTCAAAAATTATCATTTGATTAATTCATTAACATAAGTGAGACAAAGTGAGCCTCAATAAAAGCAAAAATCTAGAAATATTTTTCAGTTAATCATTAAAAGATATATTCTTAAGCCATCGCCAGAGGGAAATAATTTTTCTGTAATATGAAATCCGAGTTGTGCTTTTGTGTATCAATGATGTGTTTGTTTCTCAGATGTTTAACTTGTGTCATATTTGTGTTTTTATCAGAGGTATGTTGATTGTATCAAAGACTCGTTAGTTATATTGTAGACTATTTTATTTTATCAGAAATATATTGGTTTGTACCTGGGCATGTTGGTTGTATTAAGAATATTTTAGTTGTCTCAGAAATATTTAACATATAATAATAATGCATTAGTTGTGTCAGAGATGCACTCAGTGACTACTTTATTAAGAAAATCAGCACACCTGCTCGTTAATGCAAATATCTAATCAGACATTCACGTGGTGCAACACTTTAATGCCCTACAGGCATGCAGACATGGTCAAGAGGTTAAGTAATCGTTCAGATCAAAGATCAGACAGGGAAAGATATGTGATCTAAGTTGCTTACACAGTGGAATAAATATTGGTGCCGACCGACATGTTTTGAGTTTTTCAGAAGTTGCTGATCACCAAGGATTTTCACGTAAGCAGTCTTTATAATGACGGAGATCGGAGGAGAATGTTTCAAGCTCACATGAAGGTGACATTAAGTCAAATAAAAGCACATTACAACATTGGTATGCAGAAAAACACCACTGAATGCAAAACTCATCGATCCTTGCAGTTGAAGGGCTACAGCAGCAGAAGACAGCTTACAGGCTCACCAAAACTGGATAGTTGAAGAATGAAAAAAAAAAAAAACGTTGCCTGGTTTGAGGAATCAGAACCTGTACTGCGAAATACGGTTGATAGGATCAGAATTTGGTGCAAACCTTTGGGATGTGGTGGAAAGGGATTTGCAGCATAAATGTGCAGCCGACAAACCTTCAGCAACTGCGTGATACTATCGTGTTAACTTGGAAAAGGATCTCTAAGGAATGTGTCCACGAAGAATTCATCCTACCCGGTGCTAGAAAGGTGTACCTAATAAATTGGTCACTACGTGTATGTTAATTGTTTCAGTAATGTATTTGTTGTATCGATATTATGCTTGTTGATTATAGATCTATTAGTTGCCTGTAGAATTTGTTAGTTGTCTCAAATATATTTAGGTTAAGTTAGGAATGCGCTCTCTTTATTAAAAATATGGCTCTTGTATCAGCAGTAAGTAACTTGCATAAGCAACTTTACAGCAGCACCTTGCTCGCTCCCTCCCTTTTCCTCCTGAGGCAACCAACCACAGCACTTCGGACCACTGTTTGTCCCCCCTGCTTCTCTTCTGGCACAATGAAGCACACGTCCATTGGACCCTCACCCACACGTGTACTTTTCCTTCCGAGTTAGGTTGACTGCACAAATTAAGGGATGGCAGTTGTTGCAGATAGCCAGCCCTAGAGCCAGGGAAACAGTGCACCTAAGCATAGGAGAAAAGTGACTTCTCAGGTATTTGGAGCAAACGGGCCCTCTTTAAAAGTGACGTCATTTACGTACACAATGGATATGCTAGGTCACATTTACTTCCCGCAGCTTCCACAGGCATCTGAAACCTCCACTAGCAACCTCCTCAATTACGATGACCTTTAGGTAGCGTTCAGATATAGGGTTAGCAAGACTCTGTCTCATTTCCTCAAAATTGCTTGTTGATCTGATGCAGGGAAATTCTCAGAACTTCTAAAGCATGCAAAAAGAGGTTCCACTAACTTTAAAGCCCGAGACAGGGCGTTAACTGATCAATTTGAGCTCCCTGGTCTCGTCTGTCATACGTCGGAAGGGAAAGTGTGCCAGCCACGAAAAGGTGAGCGACATCAAGCAAAGTCTCGCCACAGCCCGTTGCCCAGCAGAACGGGAACCCCAGGTTCCGAGGCTCGATGAAAGTCAGAAGCGTCGTGTCGGAGTCCCCAAGCTACCCTCGGAAGGGTAGCATATAATGGGTTTGCACCATAATATAAATTCATCGCAATACGATCGGTGACCCTCGGAAAGTAGGACAAGTGTGCTCTAAGATTCCTTAAAGAGTTAGGTGACAAACTCATTATGGAAACCAAGGACACAAGAGCTACCAGTTTCCTTAGCCGGAGACTCAATGTTGCAATCCAGAGAGAAAGTTCCCGCAGCTTTGTGAACACACGACTGACCGGTGTAGTGCTAATGAGGTACTGAAGTGTAAAATCCTTCATGACATGTATATGGTTCTCCTTACCATTGTATCTTTACAAAATATTTTATTTTCTGATAAAATTCACGAATATAGCTAATAGAGGATGTTACGAGAAGAATCACTGAGAAAAATCTACTGAGTTGTCTTTGAAATCCGTTATTCTCTTCTATTAGTAAGGTTTGTTGAGGTTTCCAAATTAGTTTTTTTTTTTTTTTTTTTATCCCCTCAAGGAAGGTTCTTTGATGTTGGTGAGGGGCTCTTGATTTAGGGAATTGGATCTGTGCTCCAGTTCCCCGAATTAAGCCTGAATGCCTTCCACATCCCCCCCCCCAGGCGCTGTATAATCCTCCGGGTTTAGCGCTTCCCCCTTGATTATAATAATAATCCAAATTAGTTTTGATAGAAAAATATTTTTTTTTATATCACTGTCAATGAAATAATATATGAAATATATGTATATATATGTATATATATGTATATGAAACAATACAACATTGGAAAAAGGAAATAGAACCTGAGGGCTTTCATGTCCTTACTCACATTGTCATTCAAATCAAAAAACACATTTTAAACAGTGTATTTACTTTCACATTTTAGAGAATCCTTAGGATTTGTTGTCCTGATTTCAGTGATAGGGAAATTAAAAAAAAAAAACTACGAAAATCCTTCAAATTTGTAATATTAACGGATATTTATTGATAAAGTATTTCAGAAAGCTAAACAACAACAAAAAAAAAACATTCTACGAGACAGTATATACCGAGTATAAACTTAAGAATTTTTTGGTTTTGCTATATAATCAAAATCTCTCTCACTTCCAACATGCTCTTCAATATTTTAATGAAGTAATCTTTAATTATCAAAATAGTATCTTGAAACGTAAATTAATTTACACAAATAACCCGTAGATAGAAGAGAGGAGCTTACGACGACGTTTCGGTCCGACTTGGACCTTTTACAAAATCACACTGTGTGACTTTGTAAATGGTCCAAGTCAGACCGAAACGTCGTCGTAAGCTCCTCTCTTCTATGTGCAGGTTGTTTGTTTACTGTTCCAGCCAAGGAATCGTGCTTTTTGTGTTATAAATTAATTCAAAATCCTCCCAAGGAATCTGTAGGTTGTGTATACTCCATCCCATGTAAAAGTTATTTTTCTATTTAGTATAAACTGGTGAATCTCATGAGACAGCTGTTAAACAAGAAAAATATACAATGTATAATGGGCAATAATTCAGTGATTTGTTCAGTCATGTAAGAGATACAGACCACAGTCACGACTGGACTAATACCAAAGAATTACGTCCCTGCAAATGTGTGCGTGAGTTAAGTTTGTGAGGGAAAGTTATGTGCACGACAGGTTTGGGTGAAATGTTGTCACCTCAGGGTTAAACATTTCAAACATGTTTCTCTTGCCTCCTCTTTCTATTCTTCTGATGATGTGTGTGTAAGCACATGAAAGCATTCTGGTTTTATTTCCTATTTTCACTGTTGTATTTTTTTTATTTTTGCAGTCACTAATTTTATTGTGATTTGTTCCAAATAGAGAAATACACACACGTGCACACACTCTCAGAACCCCACAGCCAAACACACTAACCTAACACAACCCACAGTCCACACTTAAAGCCCCCACCCCTCACTATGCTGTAGAATCCCACGGCACACTGCCAGGTCCCTCGCTCCCCCCACAGACCCCCAGAACAAAGGGTTGGAGAGGAAACGGAAAGTATGGTACACCAACAATGATGGAATAACGAATAAGTGGGAGGAGTGGCATAAAAGAATCAAAGAGGTGTCAACGGACATCATAGCTGTCACAGAAACTAAGCTCACAGAAATGATAACAGATGCCATCATTCTAACGGGATATCAGATCCTGAGGAAAGACAGAGGGAACACAGGGGGTGGATGGATGGCACTGCTCATCAGAAATCAATGGGATTTTGATAAACTGGAGAGAGGAGACAGAGGAGGAGCAAGAGACTACATATTAGAAACACTTTAATCTGGAAGTCCTAAGGTGGTAATTACAGTGATGCATAACCCACCACAGAACAGCAAGAGGCCAAGGTAAGAATATCATGAGAGTAACAGAGCGATGGTTGACACACTGGCTGAAGTGACCAGAAGGGCTCATGTGAGCAGGGTAAAGCTGCTAATTGTAGTTGACTTAAATCACGAGGAAATCGACTGAAAGAACCTGGAGTGACATGGGAGGCCCAGAAACGTGGAGGGGTAAGATGGAGATGGTACTGGAAAACCTCGTGTACCAACACGCAAGGGACATTACCAGAGAGAGAGAGAGGAGAGGTTGAACTAGCAAGACTGGACCTAGTATTCACCTTGAGTAGCACAGATACTGAGGACTTCACATATGAAAGACCCCTCAGGGCCAGTGACAATGTGATTCTGAGCTTTGAATATATGGAGTTACAAGTGGAGAGGGAAGCAGGAAGGGTAGGACAAACGAAGCCAAATTGTAAAAGAGGGGACTACACAGGCTGCACGCGGTTCAGCGGGACAGAGAACTGGCGGGGATTTCAGTAAATGAGATGATGGAATATGTGACAACAATATTCAAGTGTAACAGAAGTAACGAGAAAGCTAGGATGAGCCCTTGTTTCACCCGAAGGTGTAGAGAGGACAGAGCCAAGTGTGTGCAAAGAAAGGTATAAAATACCGACAATATGAAAGTTAAGACACATGTGCAACATCTGGATATCTTTATTGTAGTAGACGTTTCGCCATCCGGTGGCTTTATCAATACAGATTCTAGGACATAATAGGAAGACAGTAGAACTATATACAAAAGATGAGGTAATCAGTCCCTCGGCCTTGGAGTTAGTGTTCACAGCATCGTGGTGGAGGAGAGTCTGGAGCAAAGGCAAGAAGACTGGCGCTTTTTATAGGCGTCAGTGAATGGGACGGGCAGCAGACGAGGTCAGTCACTGGTAGGCGGGATTCCCCAGTGGAAGTAGGTCCTTCCCAAAGAGATGGGTTAGTTGCAGCAGCCGTGAAGAAGGTCTTGTAGATGTCCTCTGAACCAAGATTCCATGATGTTGCAGTGTCTGACAAGTTGTGCAAAGAAAGGTATAAAATACCGACAATATGAAAGTTAAGACACATGTGCAACATCTGGATATCTTTATTGTAGTAGACGTTTCGCCATCCGGTGGCTTTATCAATACAGATTCTAGGACATAATAGGAAGACAGTAGAACTATATACAAAAGATGAGGTAATCAGTCCCTCGGCCTTGGAGTTAGTGTTCACAGCATCGTGGTGGAGGAGAGTCTGGAGCAAAGGCAAGAAGACTGGCGCTTTTTATAGGCGTCAGTGAATGGGACGGGCAGCAGACGAGGTCAGTCACTGGTAGGCGGGATTCCCCAGTGGAAGTAGGTCCTTCCCAAAGAGATGGGTTAGTTGCAGCAGCCGTGAAGAAGGTCTTGTAGATGTCCTCTGAACCAAGATTCCATGATGTTGCAGTGTCTGACAAGTTGTGCAAAGAAAGGTATAAAATACCGACAATATGAAAGTTAAGACACATGTGCAACATCTGGATATCTTTATTGTAGTAGACGTTTCGCCATCCGGTGGCTTTATCAATACAGATTCTAGGACATAATAGGAAGACAGTAGAACTATATACAAAAGATGAGGTAATCAGTCCCTCGGCCTTGGAGTTAGTGTTCACAGCATCGTGGTGGAGGAGATGCTGTGAACACTAACTCCAAGGCCGAGGGACTGATTACCTCATCTTTTGTATATAGTTCTACTGTCTTCCTATTATGTCCTAGAATCTGTATTGATAAAGCCACCGGATGGCGAAACGTCTACTACAATAAAGATATCCAGATGTTGCACATGTGTCTTAACTTTCATATTGTCGGTATTTTATACCTTTCTTTGCACAACTTGTCAGACACTGCAACATCATGGAATCTTGGTTCAGAGGACATCTACAAGACCTTCTTCACGGCTGCTGCAACTAACCCATCTCTTTGGGAAGGACCTACTTCCACTGGGGAATCCCGCCTACCAGTGACTGACCTCGTCTGCTGCCCGTCCCATTCACTGACGCCTATAAAAAGCGCCAGTCTTCTTGCCTTTGCTCCAGACTCTCCTCCACCACGATGCTGTGAACACTAACTCCAAGGCCGAGGGACTGATTACCTCATCTTTTGTATATAGTTCTACTGTCTTCCTATTATGTCCTAGAATCTGTATTGATAAAGCCACCGGATGGCGAAACGTCTACTACAATAAAGATATCCAGATGTTGCACATGTGTCTTAACTTTCATATTGTCGGTATTTTATACCTTTCTTTGCACAACTTGTCAGACACTGCAACATCATGGAATCTTGGTTCAGAGGACATCTACAAGACCTTCTTCACGGCTGCTGCAACTAACCCATCTCTTTGGGAAGGACCTACTTCCACTGGGGAATCCCGCCTACCAGTGACTGACCTCGTCTGCTGCCCGTCCCATTCACTGACGCCTATAAAAAGCGCCAGTCTTCTTGCCTTTGCTCCAGACTCTCCTCCACCACGATGCTGTGAACACTAACTCCAAGGCCGAGGGACTGATTACCTCATCTTTTGTATATAGTTCTACTGTCTTCCTATTATGTCCTAGAATCTGTATTGATAAAGCCACCGGATGGCGAAACGTCTACTACAATAAAGATATCCAGATGTTGCACATGTGTCTTAACTTTCATATTGTCGGTATTTTATACCTTTCTTTGCACAACTTGTCAGACACTGCAACATCATGGAATCTTGGTTCAGAGGACATCTACAAGACCTTCTTCACGGCTGCTGCAACTAACCCATCTCTTTGGGAAGGACCTACTTCCACTGGGGAATCCCGCCTACCAGTGACTGACCTCGTCTGCTGCCCGTCCCATTCACTGACGCCTATAAAAAGCGCCAGTCTTCTTGCCTTTGCTCCAGACTCTCCTCCACCACGATGCTGTGAACACTAACTCCAAGGCCGAGGGACTGATTACCTCATCTTTTGTATATAGTTCTACTGTCTTCCTATTATGTCCTAGAATCTGTATTGATAAAGCCACCGGATGGCGAAACGTCTACTACAATAAAGATATCCAGATGTTGCACATGTGTCTTAACTTTCACACAGAGCCAAGTGTGCTAAAGAATAGAAGAGGTATAGAATGCAAATGACCCAGGAGAATAAGGAGAGCAGTCGTAGAGCCAGAAATGAATATACTCGGGTAAAAAGGAAGGCCCAACGACAATACGAAAATGATATAGCAGCGAAAGCCAAATCTGACCCGAAGCTGTTGTACAGCCACATCAGGAGGAAAACAGTGGTCAAGGACCAGGTAATCATGCTGAGGAAGTAGAGGAGATCACATGATACGATCGCATAGTATGTGATGAGCTCAACATGAGATTCAAAGAAGTGCTCACAGAGGAGACAGACAGGACTCCCTAAAGTTGGAGAGGTGGGGTACAACATCACCTGTTTGACTCAATACATTCAACCCAGGAAGAAGTGAAGAGGCTTCTGAGCGAGCTAGATACCTCAAAGGCAATGGGGCCGGATAACATCTCTCCATGAGTCCTGAGAGAGGAAGAAGAGGCACTGTGTGTACCACTATCAACAATTTTCAGCACATCAATCGAAACAAGGCAACTACCCGAGGTGTAGAAAATAGCAATTTTAACCCCACCAAGAGCAAAGTCATAAAGATTGGGAAGAACAAAGAAGATCGCAGAAGGAGTACAGACTAGGGGGAGCAAAGGATACAAACATCACTCAACGAAAATGATGTTGGGATGACTATCACACCAGACATGTCTGAGGAACATATTGACGAAATAACTGCTGCAGCATATTGGAACTTGGCAAATCTAAGAACAGCGTTTCGATACCTGCGCAAGGATTCAATCAAGACACTACTCCATGCACGTCAGGCCCATATTGCAGTGCCAGTATGGAACTCACACCTAGTTAATTACGTCAAGAAATTACAGAAAATGCAAAGGTTTGCAACAAAACTAGTCCCGGAGCTTAGGGTTATGTCCTACGTGGAGATTAATAGAAATCAGCAAAACGACACTGGAGGACTGGAGGGATGGGGGGCATGATAACATTAAAATACTGTGATGAATTGACAAGGTTGACATTAACAGAATGTTTCAGAGAGTCAGATAAGTCACAGGGATGTTGAGAAGTATTTCTTCAGTAAAAAAGTTGTTAGGAAGTAGAGCAATCTGGGGAGTGATGTAGTGGAGGCAGGATCTATACTTAGTTTTAAGAAGCAGCACGATAAAGCTCATGGAGCAGTTAGCGACAAACGAAAATGCTGGACCAGGAGCTGTGACTCGCCCCCTGAAACCACAAATGGGCGAGTACACACACATACATAAACATTGATACTTTAAGATAAACCGAGTGTGTGATTACTCTCAATACATTTACAGGTCTCTCAACAACATCACAGATATTAGAGACAGCATAGTAAGTATCAGAGAGTGTTTCCAGGGTGCTCCAGAGTGGTTACTGAGATTGTGATGATGGCTTCCCTCGAATATGAGCACCTGTATCTACAGCTGAAGACAGAGTTAATGGAAACTAGAAGACATATTCAACAACTGAAAGATTTGTGCAAGAATTATCCCCAGATCAATGTCGACGAGAATAGACGTATCAATGATTGGATGCTGGCTGGAACGAATGGAACGAAGATGAAGCTGAGGAAGACCAGTAATCCCTTCTCAGAGTTGACATAAGAATGTGAATTTACGACCCATGACGTCCCAGCGAATACCATCCCAACGAAGACAGTCGAGAACGTCACGTCAAACACATCCAGCGAAGATTTAGTTAAGGATAGTCAGGTTAAGTTTGTGGATAGGGTTTTTTGTCTTAGAGTTAGGAAGAGGAGGCAGAGGTTATGATTTCCTGGAGCAGGGATGCAGGATAAAGTTAGCCGTCTGAGCAGCATCATGGAAGGTAATGGGAGCAATCCTATTATCTGTCTCAGTGCTGGAGAGAACTATGTTGTCAATCATTTGAGGACCTGATATGCAGGTATATGTCAGCAATAGAGATAATAAGGAAGATGGGATGGTGCCCTGTCATACTTGGAATTTTCCATGGAGAGGAGTTGGTAATGAATGGGTAGCTTCAAATATAGGTTAGATAAATACATGAGTGAGAGGGGTTGGATTTAAGTTGGAATTGCACTTGAGTTAATAGGGCTATGAAAGCATATTTCTTGCGTGACACTGTTAATATGTTGGGCGAATATTTTTTAGTGGGTTTCGGTTTGACAAGGATGTGCCAAGTATGTGCCGGTAGGCCTGCTGCGGTGTTTCTCCTTTCTTATTTTCTTATAAACACTCGAAACGTGAGTCTTCCCGGAGTGCACCATGGTGAGTATTCCCCGAAATGATATATGAATGACGTGACGGAGAGTAAGGTGATGATGATGAAGGCAGCTGATGGTGGAGAGCAGACAGTGAGTGATAACGGGAGTAAGAAAGGGATGGAAAAATAAACACAAATGCAATATAATGCGATGCTTTAATGACTTCGTTTCGCCCACACAGTGTGCTTTATCAAGTCACAAACAAATATACCTTGATAAAGTCCACTGTGTGGGTAAATCGGAGTCAATAAAGACTCGCATTATACTGATTTCTTGTTCATTTTCCCATCTTGTCGGCATTTTATATCATTTATCTCCATCCAGTGAGAAAGGGTGGTGAGAAAGGTGACATGTTAGAGACGAGGTAGTACTAGAGAAATTAGTGGGACAGGGGAATTGTCAAAAGAGAACTAGACAATTAGTAGAAGTGCAGAAGACGAATGCTGTGAGATTTACAATAGAAAAACAGGATTCAATGAGAGTAATGAGAACGGAGAGGAAGAAAAAATTAAGCAAAGTAAGCAAAGATATGTAGAGGAATCAAAGAAATTGTGCTACCAAGAACGTTATCGCACTAATATTTTTTCCCAGGTCACACTTGGTATCGGTACCAGACACTTTGTAAATGATATATACTACTATATTATGCCTTTGAGATTATATCATACACAAAAGTGAGGACAAACAAGTAGCAGTGAACGTTAGAGTGATAAGAACATTCGTTCTGCTGGACAGCTGGGAATGGAATGACCGGCAGACGACCGGTCCCATTGCTGGCGGCGGATGGAACGTACAGATGATAGTTCGTAAATTTGAACTATAGAACGCGTGAACATACATTTGTACTGCTAGACGTTAGTGAGAGTGGACGAGTACTCTCACTCTGGACTGGACAGACACCTCTAAATGGTTCATGAATAAAAACAGAAGTAATTATTGAAGGCTTGATAGTGGCTTCATAATTTTCATGCATAAATTCAAGCGGAGAATCATTTGGATCATGTAGGCAGAGTAGCGGAGAGATTGATGGTCGTGTCGGTCATACAAAGACCGCAATACAATGTTTACATAATGATTTTCAACAGTGAACGACTGAAATGCTCCTAGAAACAGTCATATTCAGATAGAGCATATAAACACAGGTCGTCTTGATAATGTGAAATAATTCATTTTTCAAACAGGTAATCAAGATCCTTGCAGAATGATCTAGATTAATGTACGTACCAACACTAGCAAGAGTGGTCCATAGAGAACAAAAAGGTACAATACCGTGACAGGAACAATACACACATAAGCCGCATATAGGAGGAAGAAGCTGACGACGATTTTTCGGTCCAACTTGGACCGAAAAATCGTCACACTTGTAAACGGTACAAGTCGGACCGAAACGGCGTCATAAGCATCCCTCTCGTATGTGCGGGTTATTTGTGTAAAGCAATAGTGAAATCTTCAACATGTAGAGAAAAGCAAATCCAATAAGGAAGTATAAAGGTACAACCATTGATAAAGATCAGAATTAAGGAGAGACTAAGGATGTATATATACACTTGGCAATGCGGACGCAAAAGTCGGAGATAAGATGCCTTACCTCAGTGAGGTGAGGTCAGCAAAACATCAGCACAAACTGATGCACAGCAAAGGCACTGCGAATGTGCATATCAAGACAGTGGCTTCACTGTTATGCCGGTTGGTGGTGAGAAAAACTGCCGTGGGTTTCCAGATACCACACAGTTTCCTGTTAACCATGTGTTACAACAGTTTTAAAAGGGAGCTAGTAATAGTTATGGATCTTTAGTGCAACAGCTGCAGTTTCAATGACGAAAAGGAAGGATCACTGCAGATTTCCATGGCACAGTTAACACAAAGGAAGATTAAATCCAGTTTTAGAGGAATGGTAAAAAAAAACAAATGCATAAGGGTGTAAGCCTTGAAGTATAGGGACTTTCATGTTATCAGGTCCAGCTGCTGTTGCGTGACACTGACAACACAGACGTGAGTTCAAGTAGTATAAATAAAACAATGATTTAATCAAGCACCTGAGAGGCAAAATTCTAGAAAAATTATTTCCTGGAGGTTTAAGACTGAAAATAAGTAGCAGACAAGGTCGGCTCTTTGAACACCTGGGCAAAGTAATGTCCGATAGAAGTCAGATGAGATCAGCCACCTTTGCTCCTTTAATAGAAAGCAATACTTTGTAAACCATTTCCATACCTACTGCCACACCACGATCAGGGAAATGGAAACCGTAATAAATATGTAGTAATACTCCTCAGTCAAGGGGTTCCCTCATGGACGAAACATTGTAATAAGGTTTAACTGCAAACATAGTGCAGTTTTCACTAATTGATCCCTTGACTGTTTGAAAACGATACACCGAAACAGCTGGTTAACAGGCGAGTCTTCAGTGAGGGGAAAAAAATGGATACCTGGAGGTTACCTGGAGGTTATTCCGGGGATCAACGCCCCCGCGGCCCGGTCCATGTAGCATTTAAAAAAAATATCCACTTACAAGCTTGAATTGCAAATGAGGTCGACGATAAAAACAAAGAGGTTGATAATAAGAAAAATTGAGAAAAACTCTGATGGCACGGCAGTTAAGCAACTCGATAATCTGATGCATAAATGGGTGTAACTGCAGTGATTCACATAAACTGGAGACCCAGTATTTAAGACTGTGAGACGTGATACTATAAGAAATTATACGAGTTAATCACAACAGGACTCACAAGGAGGTGGTTTCCAGAGTAAGGGACTGCAAGTAAAATCGTCAAAGTGCAAAAGAGATTCTGGACAAAATGAAAAAAAAAAATAGAGCAATCAAAGGCAAACAACGAGTTGCATATACCTGTTACTGTTTTCGAGAATTATAATACCTAGTTTGAGGTTAGGCCAAGCCAGGCTGTAGAAGCCGGGATGTAGACTGTGCAGTCAACTAGGCTTTTGGGCTAGCGTCGTGCAAGCCCTCAAAGCCATCTCAACCCGGCTGATCAAACACAGTACATAAACGTCCAATTACATTTTTAAAACAACTACCTAGGCTTCGGAAATTTTTCTGATGTCTGCTGGTAGCAAACTGACGAGTCTTGGACTACAGATATTGACAGTGATATTTGTGTTTTTACCACTCTGATTTTCACTGAGTTTATTCAACACTTTTTCACGTCACTCATTCCTTAAAGTTATTATGACTGCACGTAGGGGTAACACACTCAGTGCGATCTATTACATATTATAATGGGTTGTCTTTCTCTCTTCTGTCTCGTGTTTCTGTTCCTTCTTCATTTATTTCCCACTTCCCCTTTCACGCAATTCTGTGCGCTTGCTCTCCCTTAGTGGGCACCTAGCTCTCTTGCAGTGCTCCCCTTCCTTTGTATTTGACTGGCTCGTCCTCCTTATTTCCCACTTCTACCACTACCACTACTACTACCTCTACTACTACTACTACTACTACTACTACAACTACTGATGAAATTAAGACATGTGCGGCGTCACGTGAGGTCACAGACCCTGAGCTGCTTTGGGGATTAGCGTGGACGGTTACAAAGCATGGCTTGCTTCTGCAGTGTTTTAAAAATTGAGGTTGGAGAGTTGAAGGAGGAGGTCTTGCTTCTCCAGGAGGAGATTAGGAGGCTGAAGGTCCACCTCAGTGGGTCTGGGAGAGAGTGTGAGGTGGCTGGAGTTGTGGGGAATGAGGCTTCTAGCAGTGAGGTGCAGTCTGTCTCTCGCTGTGAGGAGGCAGTAGGTGGGGAGGTAGCAACGACTACCAGCAGTGAGGTGCAGTCCAGCACCTGCTACAAGTGGTAGCCAGTAATGGGAGGAGAATCAGAATAAGGAAAGTTAAGAGTGAAGATCTGAAGGTAGGAAATCGCTTCTCTGTTCTTCAGGATGAATGTACTTCAGTGGCCAGTGAAGGTAAGGGTACTACTGCCCCTGCTAACAGAGGTAAGCGCATTCTTGTGGTTGGTGACTCTCAGGTAAGATATATTGACCGTGCTTTTTGTAAAAGGAATAAGAAGATGAGAGAGAGTGTGCTTCCCTGGAGCTGGTGTTGAGGACATAGTTGACAGGCTGGATAATATCATGTCAGATAATGGGAACGAGCCCGTTATTTGTCTCAGTGCTGGTGGAAATGATGTTGGGAAGGATAGGACAGAAGAGCTGCTAGGTAAGTACAGGTCAGCTATAGATTTCATTAAGTCTAAGGGAGGGGTCCAAATCATATGTAGCATCTTGCCTAGAAGGGGAGTAGGAAATGAATGGTTGTCTAGGGCAATTGGTGTAAATTGCTGGCTAGACAGATACTGCAAGGAACTTGCAATCCCATTCATTGACAACTGGAACAACTTTTATGGCAAACATGATATGTATGCAAGGGATGGGGTACATCTCTCTGGGGCTGGGGTGGTAGCACTTGCAAACTCAATTGAGAAGGCCATTGGTGAAATGCCTATGATTTTAAACTGATAGAAGATAGAGGTATGGGTGTGTGTGGGAAACAAGCAGGTTGCAACACTAGGGTAGGAATCGGTAAATGTATAAAAGGCATTCAGCATGAAGTTATAAATAAAGACAATAGATCAGGTCAGCAAACAAAGGGGGGCAGCAGAGGACAGCAAGGGACTAGCTCCCTTAAGGTTTACTATACTAATAGCAGGAGTGTAAGAAATAAGATAGATGAGCTAAGATTAATTGCAAGTGCAGGAAACATAGATATTATTGCTGTAACAGAGACCTGGCTCAATCTGAAAGATAGAGAGATGCCCTCTGAATGTCACATACAAGGCTATAAATTATTCCACACTGACAGGGTCAACAGGAAGGGTGGTGGAGTAGCTATGTATGTCAGAGACAATTTAAATTGTTGTGTTAGACAAGATATAAAAGTAGAAGCGTCAGCCACTGAATCTGTTTGGTTACAGCTTCTCGAGGGCCGAGAAAAACTAATTTTGGGTGTGATTTACAGGGCCCCAAATCTTGAAAGGGAGTGCAGTAAACTTCTATGGGACGAAATTCGTAAGGAATCTACATACGAAAATGTTGTGGTAATGGGAGATTTCAACTATAGACAGACTGACTGGAGCAATTTGACAGGAAATTTAGAGTCAGGTGACTTTCTTGATACGATCCAGGATTGTTTTTTAAAACAGTTTGTGACAGAGCCAACTAGAGGAAATAACCTCCTTGACTTGGTTCTTGCCAGTAGGGAAACACTAATTAATAATCTTGAGGTTAATGATGAGCTTGGGGAAAGTGATCACAAATCACTCAATTTTAATATATCATGGAATTTCCCTAATAATGGCAATCAAGTCTCCATCCCTGACTTTCGCTTGGCTGATTTCATAGGACTGAAAAATTACTTAGGTAGGCTGAACTGGAATGACCTGACTAAGGGTCAGGTAGGTGGTGATGGTTGCCGATATGATGCTTTCCAGGGCATAGTTCTAGCTGCTCAGTCAAATTATGTTCCAAATAGGGAAATCAGATCAAACAAAAATGATCCTAAATGGATGAACAATAGATTAAAATATCTGATTGGTCAAAAGAGAGGCATATATAGGCAAATCAAAAGAGGAGAGGGGGAATTAAGAAATCGATATATTCAGTTAAAGAGAGAAATAAAAAAGGGAATTAGAAAAGCAAAAAGAGATTATGAGGTTAAAGTTGCAAGAGATTCGAAGACTAACCCAAAAGGATTCTTTCAGGTATACAGAAGTAAGATCAGGGACAAGATAGGCCCACTCAAAAGTTCCTCGGGTCAGCTCATTGACAGTGATAAGGAAATGTGTAGAATTTTTAACACATACTTCCACTCAGTTTTTACACAGGAGGATACCAGCGATATTCCAGTAATGATAAATTATGTAGAACAGGTCGATAATAAACTGTGCACGATTAGGGTCACAAGTGACATGGTCCTTAGGCAAATAGATAAATTAAAACCTAACAAATCCCCAGGCCCTGATGAACTGTATGCAAGGGTTCTAAAGGAATGTAAAGAGGAGCTTAGCACACCTTTGGCTAATCTTTTCAACATATCACTACAAACTGGCATGGTGCCAGATAAGTGGAAAATGGCAAATGTGATACCTATTTTCAAAGCAGGTGACAGGTCCTTAGCTTCGAACTATAGACCAATAAGCCTAACCTCCATAGTGGGAAAATTTATGGAATCAATAATTGCCGAGGCAGTTCGTAGCCACCTTGAAAAGCATAAATTAATCAACGAATCTCAGCATGGTTTTACAAAGGGGCGTTCCTGCCTTACGAATTTATTAACTTTTTTCACTAAGGTATTTGAGGAGGTAGATCATGGTAATGAATATGATATTGTGTATATGGACTTCAGTAAGGCTTTTGACAGGGTCCCACATCAGAGACTATTGAGGAAAATTAAGGCACATGGAATAGGAGGAGAAATTTTTTCCTGGATAGAGGCATGGTTGACAAATAGGCAGCAGAGAGTTTGCATAAATGGGGAGAAATCAGAGTGGGGAAGCGTCACGAGCGGTGTTCCACATGGGTCAGTGTTGGGCCCCCTGCTGTTCACAATATACATAAACGACATAGATGAGGGCATAAAGAGCGACATCGGCAAGTTTGCCGATGACACCAAAATAGGCCATGTTGGACAGGACAATAACCATGCCACATATTAACTAAATAATGTAGATCTTAATATTACGGATTGCGAAAAAGATTTAGGAGTTCTGGTTAGCAGTAATCTGAAACCAAGACAACAGTGCATAAGTGTTCGCAATAAAGCTAATAGAATCCTTGGCTTCATATCAAGAAGCATAAATAATAGGAGTCCTCAGGTTGTTCTTCAACTCTATACTTCCTTGGTTAGGCCTCATTTAGATTATGCTGCACAGTTTTGGTCACCGTATTACAGAATGGATATAAATTCTCTGGAAAATGTACAAAGGAGGATGACAAAGTTGATCCCATGTATCAGAAACCTTCCCTATGAGGATAGACTAAGGGCCCTGAATCTTCACTCTCTAGAAAGACGTAGAATTAGGGGGGGATATGATTGAGGTTTATAAATGGAAGACAGGAATAAATAAAGGGGATGTAAATAGTGTGCTGAAAATATCTAGCCTGGACAGGACTCGCAGCAATGGTTTTAAGTTGGAAAAATTCAGATTCAGGAAGGATATAGGAAAGTACTGGTTTGGTAATAGAGTTGTGGATGAGTGGAACAAACTCCCGAGTACAGTTATAGAGACCAGAACGTTGTGTAGCTTTAAAAATAGGTTGGATAAATACATGAGTGGATGTGGGTGGGTGTGAGTTGGACCTGATAGCTTGTGCTACCAGGTCGGTTGCCGTGTTCCTCCCTTAAGTCAATGTGACCTGACGTGACTAGGTTGGGTTCATTGGCTTAAGCCGGTAGGAGACTTGGACCTGCCTCGCATGGGCCAGTAGGCCTGCTGCAGTGTTCCTTCGTTCTTATGTTCTTATGTTCTTATGTTCTTTGTTGTGGACGTTTCGCCATCCAGTGGCTGGCTGGATGGCGAAACGTCTACGATAGGGATGCCCGGGTGTTGCGCATGTGTCTTAATTTCATCTTGTCGGTATTATATACCATTCTTGTACTATTACTACTACTACTACTACTACCATCACCTCTTCCTGCCTCTATATAGCCGTCCTACTCCACCTCTGGTTAGTGTGACTTTGTCAATGGTCCAGGTCGGACCGAAACGTCGTCGTAAGCTTCTCTCTTTTATGTGCGGGTTATTTGTGTATCGTTCCAGTCACGGTATTGTGCCTTTTTTGTTATTTTCTTATGAAGGTTCGTATAATCCACCCAGTAATTTTCCTTGTATTGGCTTCCTTTTACCGTATTGTGTTCTCTGTATATAGTAGATTTTTTTTTATTTCTTGTTGTTTATGCTCTAGGAGTCTAGATGATCTGCCTGTGTTCTGTATCTTATTTCGTGTAATATTTATGCAAATAAAAAAACGCCATTTAGTTAAGCAGTTTTTTATTAGACAGTCTATTATACAGGACATTACAAGATGAACATTCTGACTAAAAAAGCAACGGTTACCAAGTTGCAGGAAAACCTGCAACATAACAAAATTTAGATTCTCGGAGGCAAAGGTTCACAAACAGTGAGATCAAAACCTAAAGGTTCCCTGATTTTCCCCTTAACTATGAATGCCTCTGTGTCAAATCATTTCCATGGAATTTTATGTGTGTGATGAATGGTTTGAAAAACCGACAAGTTGAAGATTGAGACACTTATGCAGCATATGGGAATCTTTATTCAGGAAACGTTTCGCCACACAGTGGCTTCATCAGTCCAATACAAAGAGGAAGGCATAAGGAGAGGAGGAGTATGAGGTAATCAGTCCCTCAGCCTGGAGTCGATGTGTTCAGTCCATCAATCTTGTAGAATGTACAGCATAGGTATGTATAATGTTCGCCAAGACCATAGTCCTGGCACGGGTCCCAATCTTGCGATGACCCGTCTTACATAGGGCCGTAGACGTGGCTTATATACTGTAGTGAGGTGAGGTGAAGCAGGCGGAGGGAAAATCAGTTACCACAAGTAGTTACAGTTGAGACGAAAATTTACCCTTTCATATTGTTAAATAAATTGCTTTACTGTATCAATTTTTATTTGTAAAATAAATACGCTTGTTTATTGTGTTAGATTAGTTGTTTTTTTTTATTTGCAGTAAACTTAATACCAAGAAAGAGGTGTGTTCGTATGTGTGTGTATGTGTGGGAAGGGAGGGGAGAGGGCTGAAAGGGGGGACCTGAAAAAGTCTGGGAACCACCGGGATACCATATTATCAACATCAGTATACTTAATACAAAAGATGTACAACCACTGATTAAATTCGGTTAATCTTAAAGCAGTGGATGTTCCATGACAAGATGCAAATTATTAAGGGCAATATTTGTCTATTCACCAGGAATAACATTACTAGTGGTATAACCAATCATTACGTTTATTCCTCCATGAAGAATGCATTGTAAAAGATTCATAAAAAAAGTATTTCCTTTGAAGAGATATACCTTTGAAGAGTTTCGAGAGTTTACTCTCTGAGCCCGGCCATGGGCCAGGCTCAGAGCTCAGACTCTGTGACTCTGTGTATTAGTGTTGTTATAATAAATTCTGCTTTAAAGCTCATATATTTATATCAGTGTAAAGAAAAGGTTACTCCATGCAAAATGGAATTAATATTAATATCCGCGACCAGCCACAGGGCAAAATACAACTTGTCACAGAGCGCGACGCAGTGAAATTAGACAGGAAGCTGTATAAGCTAACATAGGACATTGTAAAACCATCCACAGACCACAATATAACAATTTACGAAATTTGATGAAGATAGACACTGTACACAACACAACCAGACATGGAACGCGTTGCGGCCCCCCTGTACACAACACAACCAGACATGGAACGCGTTACGGCCACCTTGTACACAACACAACCAGACATAGAATGCGTTACGGCCACCCTGTACACAACACAACCAGATATGGGACGCCTTACGGTCCCCCTGTACACAACACAACCAGATATGGAACGCCTTACGGTCCCCCTGTACACAACACAACCAGATATGGAACGCCTTACGGTCCCCCAGTACACAACACAGACATGGAACGCGTTACGGCCACCCTGTACACAACACAACCAGATATGGAACGCCTTACGGTCCCCCAGTACACAACACAGACATGGAACGCGTTACGGCCACCCTGTACACAACACAACCAGATATGGAACGCCTTACGGGCCCCCAGTACACAACACAATCAGACATGGAACGCGTTACGGCCACCCTGTACACAACACAACCAGACATGGAACGCGTTAAAGTCCGAGATCGCTTGAACTGTTGCATAAAAACGGGTATTAAGTCTGAAGTAACACATACAGAGTCTGTTTGGATAGAATTTTCAGAGGGGCATGAAAAACTGATTTTAGGAGTGATATACCGTCCCCCAAACTTAGATAGGGACCAAGGGAAACTACTATGGGAGGAAATTGTTAAGGCCACAAGGCACGATAATGTAGTAATTCTAGGAGACTTTAACTTTAGTCATGTTGATTGGACCATACCCCCGGCCGGGATTGAACCCGCGGTCAGGATTGTTTTTTGAAGCAGTTTGTGACAGAACCTACAAGGGGAAATAACCTGCTTGACTTAGTTATGGCAAACAATGAATCCCTTGTTAATAATTTAGAAATTTCCGAGGAACTGGGTGCTAGCGACCACAAATCAATTACATTTAGCATTGAATGGAAGTACGATAGTAGCGATAACTCAGTAACAGTCCCAGATTTTCGCTTAGCAGATTACGCTGGGCTTAGAGAACACTTATCATCTGTTGACTGGGGTAACGAAGAGAGCTATCAATATGACAGTTTTCTGAACACTATACATGCTGCTCAAAGAGCGTTTATCCCATATAAAGAAATTAGATCAAATAGAAATGACCCAAAATGGATGAATAATAGGCTCAAATATCTACTAGGGCATAAGAAAGGAATTTATAGGCGTATCAAAAGAGGTGAGGGTCATCTTATGAATCAGTATATTGACATTAAGAGGAACATTAAAAAGGGGATAAGAAAAGCTAAAAGGGACTATGAAATTAAAGTTGCTAGGGATTCTAAAACTAACCCAAAAAGTTTTTTCCAGGTCTATAGAACAAAAGTTAGAGATAAGATAGGTCCCCTTAAAAATAACTATGGGCACCTTACTGACAAAGAGAATGAAATGTGCTTGATTTTAAATAATTATTTTCTCTCAGTTTTTACACAGGAAGACACTAACAATATTCCAGTAATTAATTTTTACAGTAGGCTAGAAGAAGATAAATTATGTAACATCACAGTCACTAGTGAGATGGTTGTGAAGCAGATAGACAGACTGAAGCAAAATAAGTCGCCGGGTCCTGATGAGGTTTTTTCAAGGGTTCTTAAGGAATGCAAAATGGAACTCTGTGAACCATTAACTAATATTTTTAATTTATCTCTTCAAACAGGTGTAGTGTCTGATATGTGGAAGATGGCTAATGTAACTCCTATTTTTAAAACAGGGGACAAGTCGTTACCGTCAAATTACCGCCCAATAAGCCTGACCTCAATTGTAGGCAAATTACTAGAGTCAGTTATAGCTGAGATTATAAGAAGCCATCTCGATAAGCATAGCTTGATTAATGATACTCAGCATGGATTCACAAGAGGCCGGTCTTGTCTAACTAATTTATTAACTTTCTTCAGTAAAGCTTTTGAGGCTGTTGACCACAATAAAGAATTTGATATTATTTACTTAGATTTTAGTAAGGCTTTTGATAGAGTTCCGCACCATAGACTGTTAAAGTGGCAGCTCATGGCATTGGGGGAAAAAGTGCTCTCGTGGATCGAGTCATGGCTCACTGACAGGAAGCAGAGTGTCCATAAATGGGGTTAAATCCGAGTGGGGATCTGTAACAAGTGGCGTTCCACAGGGATCAGTCTTGGGCCCGTTGTTGTTTATAATATATATCAATGATCTTGATGAGGGAATTACTAGTGATATGAGCAAATTCGCCGATGACACAAAGATAGGTAGGATAATTGATTCAAACGTAGATGTTATGGAACTTCAGGAGGATTTAAACAAACTCTATTCTTGGTCAGAAAAGTGGCAGATGCAGTTCAATGTAGATAAATGCAAGGTTCTGAAGCTTGGGAGTACCCATAACCCTAGTACTTATAAGTTAAATGATGTAGAACTTAGCCATACAGATTGCGAAAAGGACTTGGGGGTTATGGTGAGCAGCAACCTTAAACCAAGACAGCAATGCCTAAGCGTACGTAATAAGGCAAATAGATTACTGGGATTTATATCAAGAAGTGTAAGCAACAGAAGTCCAGAGGTCATACTGCAGCTTTATAGATCATTAGTAAGGCCTCACCTAGATTATGCAGCTCAATTCTGGTCTCCGTATTACAAAATGGACATAAATTCGTTAGAAAACATTCAGCGTAGGATGACTAAATTAATACATAGCATTAGAAATCTTCCTTATGAAGAAAGATTGAAGACTCTTAAGTTACATTCACTTGTTAGACGAAGAATGAGGGGAGACCTGATCGAAGTGTATAAGTGGAAGATAGGTATTAATAAAGGGGATATTAATAAGGTCTTGAGGATGTCTCTCCAAGAGAGAACCCGCAGTAATGGATTTAAATTAGATAAGTTTAAATTTAGAAAGGACATAGGAAAGTATTGGTTTGGAAATAGGATAGTTGATGAGTGGAACAGTCTACCTAGTTGGGTTATTGAGGCTGGGACTTTGGGTAGTTTCAAATCTAGGTTGGATGAGTACATGAGTGGGAGGGGTTGGATTTGAGTGGGACTTTCACATCAGAGCTTATTTCTTGGGTGGCATTGAAAACTGGGTTGGGCAAATGTTTTGTTAGTGGGATGAATTGTAAAGGACCTGCCTAGTATGGGCCAGCAGGCCTCCTGCAGTGTTCCTCCTTTCTTATGTTCTTATGTTCTTATGTCCCCCAGTACACAACACAACCAGACATGGAACGCGTTACGGTCCCCCAGTACACAACACAATCAGACATGGAGCGCGTTACCGTCCCCCTGTACACAACACAACCAGATATGGAACGCCTTACGGTCCCCCACTACACAACACAATCAGACATGGAACGCGTTACGGCCACCCTGTACACAACACAACCAGACATGGAACGCCTTACGGCCACCCACGAGACGAGACACAACCACTAACCCAAGGCAATGAAACCGACTAGTATACGCGATCCAATTACTTACTTGATGTAATACAACCAGTCTCACGACGCAATACAATAAGACATTGGACGAAATACAGCTTTTAGACAGGAGGCAATACAGTTAAGAAAGTGTTACTGATAACAAAATCAAAATGTATGAAAAAACGTGTGTAAAGCTTTAAAATCCTTGTCTTCAGCCACCTCTCACTCGTTAAGAACAACTGTCCACACCATACACAGCTGTGTGATATACAGCTGTGTGATATACAGCGGTTCCTCCAGTGGCAGAGTTAGGGAAAGAATTAGCTTATGGAATGTGCTGAGCCTCAGCGCTATACAGCAGCGACATAACCCAGCTGTACAGAATATTAAACAACAGATACACAACAGCTGACACGGATATACAACAGCTGACACGGATATACAACAGCAGACACGGATATACAACAGCTGACACGGATATACAACACCTAACACAGATATGCAACACCTGTCACACAGATATACAACACCTGACACACAGATATACAACACCTGACACACAGATATACAACACCTGACACACAGACATACAACACCTGACACACAGATATACAACACCCTACATTTACACACTACCCGACAAGATAGGTATACAGAGCCCTACACACTCAAGGTATAAAGCACCCGACACACCAGCAATACAAAATATAAAACATATGAACCATTCTCCTAGCATAAATCAGCTATGCAAAACTAAACTCAACATCATGACGTTACGAAGAAATCCCTTTCACTTCCTGTACAAAACGGGAAGTAGCTAAAACCGGTTTGGCCATACATCCTTGAAATCTTTACATATAATATTCGACGCGGTCCGTGGACTGGCTTAGAAGATAACAATCTCCTAAGCATAGTCCGTGAATTTTCCCCATCAGCCGGTAGAAGTAACTAATTGCAAAAGGAAGGATCCTTCCCATTTCTAAAAAATCTGATTGCTTCCATAGCGTCAACAGTCAACGACGCAGCAGACAAGGTACGTAGAGCCAGCA
Organism: Cherax quadricarinatus; assembly: GCF_038502225.1. Classification (NCBI taxonomy): domain Eukaryota; kingdom Metazoa; phylum Arthropoda; class Malacostraca; order Decapoda; family Parastacidae; genus Cherax; species Cherax quadricarinatus. Next base: position 24,226,180 of record NC_091354.1, read on the forward strand.
ATTATCATCTGCGCCAGAATTCTTGTAATACTTATACATATATTTAAAGACAGCACTATCACCATCCTTGAGAGAATCTGCAACTCGCTTTGCAAAACTATGTACCCAGTAAGCGTCAAATTCATACAGATTAGACATCACCAGAGTAATGTACAAAGAGTAATGTTGCAGTGTCCTCTCATCCTAACCCACCTCAAGAAGAAAGTCACGCTAATAAAAGCAAGTTACTCGTGTCAACGGATTAGCAAACAAATGAAGAAAGATTATTTCTATTTGTAGTGAATATGCTAAGCTTTGAAGGATCATCATGGCTAAATAGAAGAGGGGAAAAGAAATAGAGAAGAGGCAGAGATGTTATGGAAAGAGCATCAGTAAATCACCGTAAATCACAGTAAATCACAGTAAATCAGCTAAATCACCGACCGGGTGAGAATTTAACCCGTGGCAGTTGAGTCGTTAAACATAGAGTCAAGTGCGTTAACCACTGGACTGGCTGGATTTGTTTGCAATCGTGTTATTGCGATTCCGTGACTCTTGAAATCCCCTTCTGGAGAGGAACATTGATACCAGTGAAGGGCTCTTAAATCAAGGAACTGGAGCTGCCATCCCCTTCCTTGCATTGAGTCTGATTGACCTTTAATTACATGGTTCTCTATGATACCATTGAGTTTAGCGCTCCTCTGTGAAATAAAAATATTAAAAATAACAAAAAAAAAAAATAAAAAAAAATAACAAGAGTAAAAATAATTATATGTTTGATTTAGGAAATGGTGAAAATAAACAACACTCCATATATGAGAAAAAGTGTAAACTCAGCCAGGACAACACTGTGGTCAGGACAACATTGTGGTCAGGACAACACTGTGGTCAGGACAACACTGTGGTCAGGACAACACTGTGGTCAGGACAACACTGTGGTCAGGACAACACTATGGTCAGGACAACACTGTGGTCAGGACAACACTGTGGTCAGGACAACACTGTGGTCAGGACAACACTATGGTCAGGACAACACTGTGGTCAGGACAACACTACGGTCAGGACAACACTGTGGTCAGGACAACACTACTGTCAGGACAACACTACGGTCAGGACAACACTGTGGTCAGGACAACACTGTGGTCAGGACAACACTGTGGTCAGGACAACACTGTGGTCAGGACAACACTGTGGTCAGGACAACACTGTGGTCAGGACAACACTGTGGTCAGGACAACACTACGGTCAGGACAACACTGTGGTCAGGACAACACTGTGGTCAGGACAACACTGTGGTCAGGACAACACTGTGGTCAGGACAACACTGTGGTCAGGACAACACTGTGGTCAGGACAACACTGTGGTCAGGACAACACTGGTCAGGACAACACTGTGGTCAGGACAACACTATGGTCAGGACAACACTATGGTCAGGACAATACTACGGTCAGGACAACACTGTGGTCAGGACAACACAGTGGTCAGGACAACACTGTGGTCAGGACAACACTGTGGTCAGGACAACACTGGTCAGGACAACACTGTGGTCAGGACAACACTATGGTCAGGACAACACTATGGTCAGGACAATACTACGGTCAGGACAACACTGTGGTCAGGACAACACTGTGGTCAGGACAACACGGTGGTCAGGACAACACTGTGGTCAGGACAACACTGTGGTCAGGACAACACTGTGGTCAGGACAACACTGTGGTCAGGACAACACTGTGGTCAGGACAACACTGGTCAGGACAACACTGTGGTCAGGACAACACTATGGTCAGGACAACACTATGGTCAGGACAATACTACGGTCAGGACAACACTGTGGACAGGACAACACTGTGGTCAGGACAACACTGTGGTCAGGACAACACTGTGGTCAGGACAACACTGTGGTCAGGACAACACTGTGGTCAGGACAACACTGTGGTCAGGACAACACTGTGGTCAGGACAACACTATGGTCAGGACAACACTATGGTCAGGACAATACTACGGTCAGGACAATACTGTGGTCAGGACAGCACTGTGGTCAGGACAACACTGTGGTCAGGACAACACTGTGGTCAGGACAACACTGTGGTCAGGACAACACTGGTCAAGACAACACTGTGGTCAGGACAACTCTATGGTTAGGACAACACTATGGTCAGGACAATACTACGGTCAGGACAACACTACGGTCAGGACAACACTATGGTCAGGACAACACTATGGTCAGGACAACACTGTGGTCAGGACAACACTGGTCAGGACAACACTGTGGTCAGGACAACACTGTGGTCAGGACAACACTACGGTCAGGACAACACTACGGTCAGGACAACACTATGGTCAGGACAACACTACGGTCAGGACAACACTATGGTCAGGACAATACTACGGTCAGGACAACACTACGGTCAGGACAACACTATGGTCAGGACAACACTACGGTCAGGACAACACTATGGTCAGGACAACACTATGGTCAGGACAACACTGTGGTCAGGACAACACTACGGTCAGGACAACACTGGTCAGGACAACACTATGGTCAGGACAACACTGTGGTCAGGACAACACTGGTCAGGACAACACTGTGGTCAGGACAACACTGTGGTCAGGACAACACTGTGGTCAGGACAACACTGGTCAGGACAACACTGTGGTCAGGACAACACTGTGGTCAGGACAACACTGTGGTCAGGACAACACTGTGGTCAGGACAACACTATGGTCAGGACAACACTGTGGTCAGGACAACACTGGTCAGGACAACACTGTGGTCAGGACAACACTGTGGTCAGGACAACACTGTGGTCAGGACAATACTACGGTCAGGACAACACTACGGTCAGGACAACACTATGGTCAGGACAACACTATGGTCAGGACAACACTATGGTCAGGACAACACTGGTCAGGACAACACTGTGGTCAGGACAACACTGTGGTCAGGACAACACTGTGGTCAGGACAACACTGTGGTCAGGACAACACTGTGGTCAGGACAACACTGTGGTCAGGACAATACTACGGTCAGGACAACACTACGGTCAGGACAACACTATGGTCAGGACAACACTACGGTCAGGACAACACTGTGGTCAGGACAACACTGTGGTCAAGACAACACTGTGGTCAGGACAATACTACGGTCAGGACAACACAACGGTCAGGACAACACTGTGGTCAGGACAACACTGTGGTCAGGACAACACTGTGGTCAGGACAACACTATGGTCAGGACAACACTGTGGTCAGGACAACACTACGGTCAGGACAACACTACGGTCAGGACAACACTGTGGTCAGGACAACACTATGGTCAGGACAACACTGTGGTCAGGACAACACTACGGTCAGGACAACACTAGGGTCAGGACAACACTATGGTCAGGACAACACTGTGGTCAGGACAACACTGTGGTCAGGACAACACTACGGTCAGGACAACACTATGGTCAGGACAACACTACGGTCAGGACAACACTACGGTCAGGACAACACTGTGGTCAGGACAACACTACGGTCAGGACAACACTAGGGTCAGGACAACACTATGGTCAGGACAACACTGTAGTCAGGACAACACTACGGTCAGGACAACACTACGGTCAGGACAACACTGTGGTCAGGACAACACTATGGTCAGGACAACACTGTGGTCAGGACAACACTACGGTCAGGACAACACTAGGGTCAGGACAACACTATGGTCAGGACAACACTATGGTCAGGACAACATTATGGTCAGGACAACACTACGGTCTGGACAACACTGTGGTCAGGACAACACTGTGGTCAGGACAACAATATGGTCAGGACAACACTAAGATCAGGACAACACTAAGGTCAGGACAACACTGTGGTCAGGACAACACTATGGTCAGGACAACACTATGGTCAGGACAACACTATGGTCAGGACAACACTATGGACAGGACAACACTACGGTCAGGAAAACACTATGGTCAGGACAACACTATGGTCAGGACAACACTACGGTCAGGACAACACTACGGTCAGGACAACACTACGGTCAGGACAACACTGTGGTCAGGACAACACTGTGGTCAGGACAACACTATGGTCAGGACAACACTATGGTCAGGACAACACTACGGTCAGGACAACACTACGGTCAGGACAGCACTGTGGTCAGGACAACACTATGGTCAGGACAACACTGTGGTCAGGACAACACTGTGGTCAGGACAACACTGTGGTCAGGACAACAATATGGTCAGGACAAAACTATGGTCAGGACAACACTATGGTCAGGACAACACTATGGTCAGGACAACACTACGGTCAGGACAACACGATGGTCAGGACAACACTAAGGTCAGGACAACACTACGGTCAGGACAACACTACGGTCAGGACAACACTACGGTCAGGACAACACTGTGGTCAGGACAACACTGTGGTCAGGACAACACTGTGGTCAGGACAACACTGTGGTCAGGACAACACAATGGTCAGCACAACACTACGGTCAGGACAACACTATGGTCAGGACAACACTGTGGTCAGGACAACACTGGTCAGGACAACACTGTGGTCAGGACAACACTGTGGCCAGGACAACACTGTGGTCAGGACAACACTGTGGTCAGGACAACACTTTGGTCAGGACAACACTGTGGTCAGGACAACACTGTGGTCAGGACAACACTGTGGTCAGGACAACACTGTGGTCAGGACAACACTGTGGTCAGGACAACACTGTGGTCAGGACAACACTGTGGTCAGGACAACACTATTGTCAGGACAACACTATGGTCAGGACAACACTGTGGTCAGGACAACACTATGGTCAGGACAACACTGTGGTCAGGACAACACTATGGTCAGGACAACACTGTGGTCAGGACAACACTATGGTCAGGACAACACTGTGGTCAGGACAACACTGTGGTCAGGACAACACTGTGGTCAGGACAACACTGTGGTCAGGACAACACTGTGGTCAGGACAACACTGTGGTCAGGACAACACTGTGGTCAGGACAACACTGTGGTCAGGACAACACTGTGGTCAGTACAACACTGTTGTCAGGACAACACTGTGGTCAGGACAACACTATGGTCAGGACAACACTATGGTCAGGACAGCACTACAGTCAGGACAGCACTACGGTCAGGACAACACTATGGTCAGGACAACACTATGGTCAGGACAACACTATGGTCAGGACAACACTATGGTCACGACAACACTATGGTCAGGACAACACTATGGTCAGGACAACACTATGGTCAGGACAACACGATGGTCAGGACAACACTATGGTCAGGACAACACTATGGTCAGGACAACACTATGGTCAGGACAACACTGTGGTCAGGACAACACTATGGTCAGGACAACACTATGGTCAGGACAACACTGTGGTCAGGACAACACTATGGTCAGGACAACACTGTGGTCAGGACAACACTATGGTCAGGACAACACTGTGGTCAGGACAACACTATGGTCAGGACAACACTGTGGTCAGGACAACACTATGGTCAGGACAACACTATGGTCAGGACAACACTATGGTCAGGACAACACTATGGTCAGGACAACACTATGGTCAGGACAACACTGTGGTCAGGACAACACTATGGTCAGGACAACACTGTGGTCAGGACAACACTATGGTCAGGACAACACTGTGGTCAGGACAACACTATGGTCAGGACAACACTGTGGTCAGGACAACACTATGGTCAGGACAACACTGTGGTCAGGACAACACTATGGTCAGGACAACACTGTGGTCAGGACAACACTATGGTCAGGACAACACTGTGGTCAGGACAACACTATGGTCAGGACAACACTGTGGTCAGGACAACACTATGGTCAGGACAACACTATGGTCAGGACAACACTGTGGTCAGGACAACACTACGGTCAGGACAACACTGTGGTCAGGACAACACTATGGTCAGGACAACACTGTGGTCAGGACAACACTATGGTCAGGACAACACTGTGGTCAGGACAACACTATGGTCAGGACAACACTGTGGTCAGGACAACACTATGGTCAGGACAACACTGTGGTCAGGACAACACTGTGGTCAGGACAACACTGTGGTCAGGACAACACTATGGTCAGGACAACACTGTGGTCAGGACAACACTGTGGTCAGGACAACACTGTGGTCAGGACAACACTACGGTCAGGACAACACTGTGGTCAGGACAACACTATGGTCAGGACAACACTGTGGTCAGGACAACACTATGGTCAGGACAACACTGTGGTCAGGACAACACTATGGTCAGGACAACACTGTGGTCAGGACAACACTATGGTCAGGACAACACTGTGGTCAGGACAACACTGTGGTCAGGACAACACTGTGGTCAGGACAACACTATGGTCAGGACAACACTATGGTCAGGACAACACTATGGTCAGGACAACACGATGGTCAGGACAACACTATGGTCAGGACAACACTGTGGTCAGGACAACACTGTGGTCAGGACAACACTATGGTCAGGACAACACTGTGGTCAGGACAACACTATGGTCAGGACAACACTGTGGTCAGGACAACACTATGGTCAGGACAACACTGTGGTCAGGACAACACTATGGTCAGGACAACACTGTGGTCAGGACAACACTATGGTCAGGACAACACTGTGGTCAGGACAACACTATGGTCAGGACAACACTGTGGTCAGGACAACACTATGGTCAGGACAACACTGTGGTCAGGACAACACTATGGTCAGGACAACACTGTGGTCAGGACAACACTATGGTCAGGACAACACTGTGGTCAGGACAACACTGTGGTCAGGACAACACTATGGTCAGGACAACACTATGGTCAGGACAACACTGTGGTCAGGACAACACTATGGTCAGGACAACACGATGGTCAGGACAACACTGTGGTCAGGACAACACTATGGTCAGGACAACACTGTGGTCAGGACAACACTATGGTCAGGACAACACTATGGTCAGGACAGCACTGTGGTCAGGACAACACTGTGGTCAGGACAACACTATGGTCAGGACAACACGATGGTCAGGACAACACTATGGTCAGGACAACACTGTGGTCAGGACAACACTATGGTAGTAGTAGTAGTAGTCCCACTAGAGTCAGTAGTAGTCCCACTAGAGCCAGTAGTAGTCCCACCAGAGCCAGTAGTAGTCCCACTAGAGTCAGTAGTAGTCCCACTAGAGCCAGTAGTAGTCCCACTAGAGTCAGTAGTAGTCGCACTACAGCCAGTGGTAGTCCCACTAGAGTCAGTAGTAGTCCCACTAGAGCCAGTAGTAGTCCCACTAGAGTCAGTAGTAGTCGCACTACAGCCAGTGGTAGTCCCACTAGAGCCAGTAGTAGTCCCACTAGAGCCAGTAGAGCCAGTGGTAGTCCCACTAGAGCCAGTAGTAGTCCCACTAGAGCCAGTAGTAGTCCCACTAGAGCCAGTAGCAGTCCCACAAGAGCCAGTAGTAGTCCCACTAGAGCCAGTAGTAGTCCCACTAGAGCCAGTAGTAGTCCCACTAGAGCCAGTAGCAGTCCCACTAGAGCCAGTAGTAGTCCCACTAGAGCCAGTAGTAGTCCCACAAGAGCCAGTAGTAGTCCCACTAGAGCCAGTAGTAGTCCCACTAGAGCCAGTAGTAGTCCCACTAGAGCCAGTAGCAGTCCCACAAGAGCCAGTAGTAGTCCCACTAGAGCCAGTAGTAGTCCCACTAGAGCCAGTAGTAGTCCCACTAGAGCCAGTAGCAGTCCCACAAGAGCCAGTAGTAGTCCCACTAGAGCCAGTAGTAGTCCCACTAGAGCCAGTAGTAGTCTCACTAGAGCCAGTAGTAGTCCCACTAGAGCCTGTAGTAGTCCCACTAGAGCCAGTAGTAGTCCCACTAGAGCCAGTAGTAGTCCCACTAGAGCCAGTAGTCCAACTAGAGCCAGTAGTCCCACTAGAGCCAGTAGTAGTCCCACTAGACCCAGTAGTAGTCCCACTAGAGCCAGTAGTAGTCCCACTAGAGCCAGTAGCAGTCCCACTAGAGCCAGTAGCAGTCCCACAAGAGCCAGTAGTAGTCCCACTAGAGCCAGTAGTAGTCCCACTAGAGCCAGTAGTAGTCCCACTAGAGCCAGTAGTAGTCCCACTAGAGCCAGTAGTAGTCCCACTAGAGCCAGTAGCAGTCCCACTAGAGCCAGTAGTAGTCCCACTAGAGCCAGTAGTAGTCTCACTAGAGCCAGTAGTAGTCCCACTAGAGCCAGTAGTGGTCCCACTAGAGCCAGTAGTAGTCCCACTAGAGCCAGTAGTAGTCCCACTAGAGCCAGTAGTAGTCCCACTAGAGCCAGTAGTAGTCCCACTAGAGCCAGTAGTAGTCCCACTAGAGCCAGTAGTCCCACTAGAGCCAGTAGTAGTCCCACTAGAGCCAGTAGTAGTCCCACTAGAGCCAGTAGTAGTCCCACTAGAGCCAGTAGCAGTCCCACTAGAGCCAGTAGCAGTCCCACAAGAGCCAGTAGTAGTCCCACTAGAGCCAGTAGTAGTCCCACTAGAGCCAGTAGTAGTCCCACTAGAGCCAGTAGCAGTCCCACTAGAGCCAGTAGCAGTCCCACAAGAGCCAGTAGTAGTTCCACTAGAGCCATTAGTCCCACCAGAGCCAGTAGTAGTCCCACTAGTGCCAGTAGCAGTCCCACAAGAGCCAGTAGTAGTCCCACTAGAGCCAGTAGTAGTCCCACTAGAACCAGTAGTAGTCCCACTAGAGCCAGTAGTAGTCCCACTAGAGCCAGTAGTCCCACTAGAGCCAGTAGTAGTCCCACTAGAGCCAGTAGTAGTCCCCCTAGAGCCAGTAGTAGTCCCACTAGAGCCCGTAGCAGTCCCACTAGAGCCACTAGCAGTCCCACAAGAGCCAGTAGTAGTCCCACTAGAGCCAGTAGTAGTCCCACTAGAGCCAGTAGTAGTCCCACTAGAGCCAGTAGCAGTCCCACTAGAGCCAGTAGCAGTCCCACCAGAGCCATTATTAGTCCCACTAGAGCCAGTAGTAGTCCCACTAGAGCCAGTAGTAGTCCCACTAGAGCCAGTAGCAGTCCCACAAGAGTAAGTAGTAGTCCCACTAGAGCCAGTAGTAGTCCCACTAGAGCCAGTAGTAGTCCCACTAGAGCCAGTAGCAGTCCCACTAGAGCCAGTAGCAGTCCCACAAGAGCCAGTAGTAGTCCCACTAGAGCCAGTAGTAGTCCCACTAGAGCCAGTAGCAGTCCCACAAGAGCCAGTAGTAGTCCCACTAGAGCCAGTAGTAGTCCCACTAGAGCCAGTAGTAGTCCCACTAGAGCCAATAGTAATCCCACTAGAGCCAGTAGTAGTCCCACTAGAGCCAGTAGTAATCCCACTAGAGCCAGTAGTAGTCCCACTAGAGCCAGTAGTAGTCCCACTAGAGCCAGTAGTAATCCCACTAGAGCCAGTAGTAGTCCCACTCGAGCCAGTAGTAGTCCCACTAGAGCCAGTAGTAGTCCCACTAGAGCCAGTAGTAGTCCCACTAGAGCCAGTAGTAGTCCCACTAGAGCCAGTAGTAATCCCACTAGAGCCAGTAATAGTCCCTCTAGAGCCAGTAGTAGTCCCACTAGAGCCAGTAGTAATCCCACTAGAGCCAGTAGTAGTCCCACTAGAGCCAGTAGTAGTCCCACTAGAGCCAAGCAGCACTTGAGACACGACAAAAGAAGAAAAAGCAATACTAAGGCCGGGACACATGATGAAAAAACTCCAGAACAAAAAAAAAAAAAAAAAACTCAACAGAGAAGAAGAGACAAAACTAAAGCTTGAGAAATGAAGAGATTAGATTCAAGCCGAGTGGCAACACTGCAGCTAGGAAGAGTGGCAACACTGCAGCTAGGACGAGTGGCAACACTGCAGCTAGGACGAGTGGCAACACTGCAGCTAGGACGAGTGACAACACTGCAGCTAGGACGAGTGGCAACACTGCAGCTAGGACGAGAGGCAACACTGCAGCTAGGACGAGTGGCAACACTGCAGCTAGGACGAGTGGCAACACTGCAGCTAGGACGAGTGGCAACACTGCAGCTAGGACGAGAGGCAACACTGCAGCTAGGACGAGTGGCAACACTGCAGCTAGGACGAGTGGCAACACTGCAGCTAGGACGAGTGGCAACACTGCAGCTAGGACGAGAGGCAACACTGCAGCTAGGACGAGTGGCAACACTGCAGCTAGGACGAGTGGCAACACTGCAGCTAGGACGAGTGGCAACACTGCAGCTAGGACGAGTGACAACACTGCAGCTAGGACGAGTGGCAACACTGCAGCTAGGACGAGAGGCAACACTGCAGCTAGGACGAGTGGCAACACTGCAGCTAGGACGAGTGGCAACACTGCAGCTATTACGAGAGGCAACACTGCAGCTAGGACGAGAGGCAACACTGCAGCTAGGACGAGAGGCAACACTGCAGCTAGGACGAGAGGCAACACTGTAGCTAGGACGAGTGGCAACACTGCAGCTAGGACGAGAGGCAACACTGTAGCTAGGACGAATGGCAACACTGCAGCTAGGACGAGAGGCAACACTGTAGCTAGGACGAGTGGCAACACTGTAGCTAGGACGAGTGGCAACACTGTAGCTAGGACGAGTGGCAACACTGCAGCTAGGACGAGAGGCAACACTGCAGCTAGGACGAGAGGCAACACTGTAGCTAGGACGAGTGGCAACACTGCAGCTAGGACGAGTGGCAACACTGCAGCTAGGACAAGAGGCAACACTGCAGCTAGGACGAGAGGCAACACTGCAGCTAGGACGAGTGCAACACTGCAGCTAGGACGAGTGCAACACTGCAGCTAGGACGAGAGGCAACACTGCAGCTAGGACGAGAGGCAACACTGCAGCTAGGACGAGAGGCAACACTGCAGCTAGGACGAGAGGCAACACTGCAGCTAGGACGAGAGGCAACACTGCAGCTAGGACGAGAGGCAACACTGCAGCGAGGACGAGAGGCAACACTGCAGCTAGGACGAGAGAAAACACTTTAGCTAGGACGAGTGGCAATGATGCAGCTAGGACGAGTGGCAACCCTGCAGCTAGGACGAGAGGCAACACTGCAGCTAGGACGAGTGGCAACACTGCAGCTAGGACGAGAGGCAACACTGCGGCTAGGACGAGAGGCAACACTGCAGCTAGGACGAGAGAAAACACTGTAGCTAGGACGAGTGGCAACACTGAAGCTAGGACGAGAGGCAACACTGCAGCTAGGACGAGAGGCAACACTGTAGCTAGGACGAGTGGCAACACTGTAGCTAGGACGAGTGGCAACACTGTAGCTAGGACGAGTGGCAACACTGCAGCTAGGACGAGAGGCAACACTGCAGCTAGGACGAGAGGCAACACTGCAGCTAGGACGAGTGGCAACACTGCAGCTAGGACGAGTGGCAACACTGCAGCTAGGACGAGTGGCAACACTGCAGCCTGGACGAGAGGCAACACTGCAGCTAGGACGAGTGGCAACACTGCAGCTAGGACGAGTGGCAACACTGCAGCTAGGACGAGTGGCAACACTGCAGCTAGGACGAGTGGCAACACTGCAGCTAGGACGAGTGGCAACACTGCAGCTAGGACGAGTGGCAACACTGCAGCTAGGACGAGAGGCAACACTGCAGCTAGGACGAGTGTCAACACTGCAGCTAGGACGAGTGGCAACACTGCAGCTAGGACAAGAGGCAACACTGCAGCTAGGACGAGAGGCAACACTGCAGCTAGGACGAGAGGCAACACTGCAGCTAGGACGAGTGCAACACTGCAGCTAGGACGAGTGCAACACTGCAGCTAGGACGAGTGCAACACTGCAGCTAGGACGAGAGGCAACACTGCAGCTAGGACGAGAGGCAACACTGCAGCTAGGACGAGAGGCAACACTGCAGCTAGGACGAGAGGCAACACTGCAGCTAGGACGAGAGGCAACACTGCAGCTAGGACGAGAGGCAACACTGCAGCTATGACGAGAGGCAACACTGCAGCTAGGACGAGAGGGAACACTGCAGCTAGGACGAGAGAAAACACTGTAGCTAGGACGAGTGGCAACGCTGCAGCTAGGACGAGTGGCAACCCTGCAGCTAGGACGAGAGGCAACACTGCAGCTAGGACGAGAGGCAACACTGCAGCTAGGACGAGAGGCAACACTGCAGCTAGGACGAGAGGCAGCACTGCAGCTAGGACGAGAGGCAACACTGCAGCTAGGACGAGTGGCAACACTGCAGCTAGGACGAGAGGCAACACTGCAGCTAGGACGAGAGGCAACACTGCAGCTAGGACGAGAGGCAACACTGCAGCTAGGACGAGTGCAACACTGCAGCTAGGACGAGAGGCAACACTGCAGCTAATACGAGTGGCAACACTGCAGCTAGGACGAATGGCAACACTGCAGCTATGACGAGTGGCAACGCTGCAGCTAGGACGAGTGGCAACACTGCAGCTAGGACGAGAGGCAACACTGCAGCTAGGACGAGAGGCAACACTGCAGCTAGGACAAATGGCAACACTGCAGCTAGGACGAGAGGCAACACTGCAGCTAGGAATAGAGACAACACTGCAGCTAGGACGAGAGGCAATGCTGTAGCTAGGACGAGATGCAACACTGCAGCTAGGACGAGAGGCAACACTGCAGCTAGGACGAGAGGCAACGCTGCAGCCAGGACGAGAGGCAACACTGAAGCTAGGACGAGTGACAACACTGCAGCTAGGACGAGAGGCAACACTGCAGCTAGGGCGAGAGGCAACACTGCAGCTAGGACGAGAGGCAACACTGCAGCTAGAACGAGAGGCAACACTGCAGCTAGGACGAGAGGCAACGCTGCAGCTTGGACGATAGGCAACGCTGCAGCTAGGACGAGAGGCAACGCTGCAGCTAGGACGAGAGGCAACACTACAGCTTGGAAGAGAGGCAACGCTGCAGCTAGGACGAGAGGCAACACTGCAGCTAGGACGAGAGGCATCACTGCAGCTAGGACGAGAGGCAACACTGCAGCTAGGACGAGAGGCTACACTGCAGCTAGGACGAGAGGCTACACTGCAGCTAGGACGAGAGGCAACACTGCAGCTAGGACGAGTGGCAACACTGCAGCTAGGACAAGAGGCAACACTGCAGCTAGGACGAGAGGCAACACTGCAGCTGTGACGAGAGGCAAGAGTCCAACTAGGACAAGAGGCAACACTGCAGCTAGGACGAGAGGCAACACTGCAGCTAGGACGAGAGGCAACACTGCAGCTAGGACGAGAGGCAACACTGCAGCTAAGACGAGTGGCAAGACTGCAGCTAGGACAAGAGGCAACGCTGCAGCTAGGACGACAGTCATCACTACAGCTATGACAAGAGGCAACACTGCAGCTAGGACGAGAGGCAACACTACAGCTATGACGAGAGGCAAGAGTCCAACTAGGACAAGAGGCAACACTGCAGCTAGGACGAGAGGCAAGAGTCCAACTAGGACAAGAGGCAACACTGCAACTAGGACGAGAGGCAACACTGCAGCTAGGACGAGTGGCAACACTGCAGCTAGGACGAGTGGCAACACTGCAGCTAGGACGAGAGGCAACACTGCAGCTAGGACGAGTGGCAACACTGCAGCTAGGACGAGTGGCAACACTGCAGCTAGGACGAGTGGCAACACTGCAGCTAGGACGAGAGGCAACACTGCAGCTAGGACGAGTGGCAACACTGCAGCTAGGACGAGTGGCAACACTGCAGCTAGGACGAGTGGCAACACTGCAGCTAGGACGAGTGACAACACTGCAGCTAGGACGAGTGGCAACACTGCAGCTAGGACGAGAGGCAACACTGCAGCTAGGACGAGTGGCAACACTGCAGCTAGGACGAGTGGCAACACTGCAGCTATTACGAGAGGCAACACTGCAGCTAGGACGAGAGGCAACACTGCAGCTAGGACGAGAGGCAACACTGCAGCTAGGACGAGAGGCAACACTGTAGCTAGGACGAGTGGCAACACTGCAGCTAGGACGAGAGGCAACACTGTAGCTAGGACGAATGGCAACACTGCAGCTAGGACGAGAGGCAACACTGTAGCTAGGACGAGTGGCAACACTGTAGCTAGGACGAGTGGCAACACTGTAGCTAGGACGAGTGGCAACACTGCAGCTAGGACGAGAGGCAACACTGCAGCTAGGACGAGAGGCAACACTGTAGCTAGGACGAGTGGCAACACTGCAGCTAGGACGAGTGGCAACACTGCAGCTAGGACAAGAGGCAACACTGCAGCTAGGACGAGAGGCAACACTGCAGCTAGGACGAGTGCAACACTGCAGCTAGGACGAGTGCAACACTGCAGCTAGGACGAGAGGCAACACTGCAGCTAGGACGAGAGGCAACACTGCAGCTAGGACGAGAGGCAACACTGCAGCTAGGACGAGAGGCAACACTGCAGCTAGGACGAGAGGCAACACTGCAGCTAGGACGAGAGGCAACACTGCAGCGAGGACGAGAGGCAACACTGCAGCTAGGACGAGAGAAAACACTTTAGCTAGGACGAGTGGCAATGATGCAGCTAGGACGAGTGGCAACCCTGCAGCTAGGACGAGAGGCAACACTGCAGCTAGGACGAGTGGCAACACTGCAGCTAGGACGAGAGGCAACACTGCGGCTAGGACGAGAGGCAACACTGCAGCTAGGACGAGAGAAAACACTGTAGCTAGGACGAGTGGCAACACTGAAGCTAGGACGAGAGGCAACACTGCAGCTAGGACGAGAGGCAACACTGTAGCTAGGACGAGTGGCAACACTGTAGCTAGGACGAGTGGCAACACTGTAGCTAGGACGAGTGGCAACACTGCAGCTAGGACGAGAGGCAACACTGCAGCTAGGACGAGAGGCAACACTGCAGCTAGGACGAGTGGCAACACTGCAGCTAGGACGAGTGGCAACACTGCAGCTAGGACGAGTGGCAACACTGCAGCCTGGACGAGAGGCAACACTGCAGCTAGGACGAGTGGCAACACTGCAGCTAGGACGAGTGGCAACACTGCAGCTAGGACGAGTGGCAACACTGCAGCTAGGACGAGTGGCAACACTGCAGCTAGGACGAGTGGCAACACTGCAGCTAGGACGAGTGGCAACACTGCAGCTAGGACGAGAGGCAACACTGCAGCTAGGACGAGTGTCAACACTGCAGCTAGGACGAGTGGCAACACTGCAGCTAGGACAAGAGGCAACACTGCAGCTAGGACGAGAGGCAACACTGCAGCTAGGACGAGAGGCAACACTGCAGCTAGGACGAGTGCAACACTGCAGCTAGGACGAGTGCAACACTGCAGCTAGGACGAGTGCAACACTGCAGCTAGGACGAGAGGCAACACTGCAGCTAGGACGAGAGGCAACACTGCAGCTAGGACGAGAGGCAACACTGCAGCTAGGACGAGAGGCAACACTGCAGCTAGGACGAGAGGCAACACTGCAGCTAGGACGAGAGGCAACACTGCAGCTATGACGAGAGGCAACACTGCAGCTAGGACGAGAGGGAACACTGCAGCTAGGACGAGAGAAAACACTGTAGCTAGGACGAGTGGCAACGCTGCAGCTAGGACGAGTGGCAACCCTGCAGCTAGGACGAGAGGCAACACTGCAGCTAGGACGAGAGGCAACACTGCAGCTAGGACGAGAGGCAACACTGCAGCTAGGACGAGAGGCAGCACTGCAGCTAGGACGAGAGGCAACACTGCAGCTAGGACGAGTGGCAACACTGCAGCTAGGACGAGAGGCAACACTGCAGCTAGGACGAGAGGCAACACTGCAGCTAGGACGAGAGGCAACACTGCAGCTAGGACGAGTGCAACACTGCAGCTAGGACGAGAGGCAACACTGCAGCTAATACGAGTGGCAACACTGCAGCTAGGACGAATGGCAACACTGCAGCTATGACGAGTGGCAACGCTGCAGCTAGGACGAGTGGCAACACTGCAGCTAGGACGAGAGGCAACACTGCAGCTAGGACGAGAGGCAACACTGCAGCTAGGACAAATGGCAACACTGCAGCTAGGACGAGAGGCAACACTGCAGCTAGGAATAGAGACAACACTGCAGCTAGGACGAGAGGCAATGCTGTAGCTAGGACGAGATGCAACACTGCAGCTAGGACGAGAGGCAACACTGCAGCTAGGACGAGAGGCAACGCTGCAGCCAGGACGAGAGGCAACACTGAAGCTAGGACGAGTGACAACACTGCAGCTAGGACGAGAGGCAACACTGCAGCTAGGGCGAGAGGCAACACTGCAGCTAGGACGAGAGGCAACACTGCAGCTAGAACGAGAGGCAACACTGCAGCTAGGACGAGAGGCAACGCTGCAGCTTGGACGATAGGCAACGCTGCAGCTAGGACGAGAGGCAACGCTGCAGCTAGGACGAGAGGCAACACTACAGCTTGGAAGAGAGGCAACGCTGCAGCTAGGACGAGAGGCAACACTGCAGCTAGGACGAGAGGCATCACTGCAGCTAGGACGAGAGGCAACACTGCAGCTAGGACGAGAGGCTACACTGCAGCTAGGACGAGAGGCTACACTGCAGCTAGGACGAGAGGCAACACTGCAGCTAGGACGAGTGGCAACACTGCAGCTAGGACAAGAGGCAACACTGCAGCTAGGACGAGAGGCAACACTGCAGCTGTGACGAGAGGCAAGAGTCCAACTAGGACAAGAGGCAACACTGCAGCTAGGACGAGAGGCAACACTGCAGCTAGGACGAGAGGCAACACTGCAGCTAGGACGAGAGGCAACACTGCAGCTAAGACGAGTGGCAAGACTGCAGCTAGGACAAGAGGCAACGCTGCAGCTAGGACGACAGTCATCACTACAGCTATGACAAGAGGCAACACTGCAGCTAGGACGAGAGGCAACACTACAGCTATGACGAGAGGCAAGAGTCCAACTAGGACAAGAGGCAACACTGCAGCTAGGACGAGAGGCAAGAGTCCAACTAGGACAAGAGGCAACACTGCAACTAGGACGAGAGGCAACACTGCAGCTAGGACGAGAGGCAACACTGCAGCTTGGACGAGAGGCAACACTGCAACTAAGACGAGTGGCAACACTGCAGCTAGGACAAGAGGCAACGCTGCAGCTAGGACGACAGGCAACACTACATCTATGACGAGAGGCAACACTGCAGCTAGGACGAGAGACAACACTGCAGCTATGACGAGAGGCAACAGTCCAACTAGGACAAGAGGCAACACTGCAGCTAGGACGAGAGGCAACACTGCAGCTAGGACGAGAGGCAACACTGCAGCTAGGACGAGAGGCAACACTGCAGCTAGGACGAGAGGCAACACTGCAGCTAGGAGAGGAGACAACACTGCAGCTAATAATAATAATAATATATCTTTATTTACCACAAGTACATGTACAAGGTATACAGACCATAGCTGACATCAATGACATACTACTATATAGTAAGCCCCTTATTATGCTGAGCATTTCCCGCAAATTATTTCAGTTTTTTCCCAGGATGCGACCCACACCAGTCCACTAACACCCAGGATGCGACCCACACCAGTCCACTAACACACAGATACCCATTTTAAACTGATGGGTGAACATGGACAGGGACAGCAGGTGTTTTATGGAAACACAAGAGACAACACTGGAGGTGACACTAGAACCTGGATGAGCGGTGACACTAGAACCTGGATGAGCGGTGACACTAGAATCTGGATGTGAGATGACACTAGAACCTGGATGTGAGATGACACTAGAACCTGGATGTGAGATGACACTAGAACCTAGATGTGAGATGACACTAGAACCTGGATGTGAGATGACACTAGAACCTGGATGAGAGATGACACTAGAACCTGGATGAGAGATGACACTGGAACCTGGATGTGAGATGACACTAGAACCTGGATGAGAGATGACACTGGAACCTGGATGTGAGATGACACTAGAACCTGGATGTGAGATGACACTAGAACCTAGATGTGAGATGACACTAGAACCTGGATGAGAGATGACACTAGAACCTGGATGTGAGATGACACTAGAACCTGGATGAGAGATGACACTAGAACCTGGATGTGAGATGACACTAGAACCTGGATGTGAGATGACACTAGAACCTGGATGTGAGATGACACTAGAACCTGGATGAGCGGTGACACTAGAACCTGGATGAGCGGTGACACTAGAACCTGGATGTTAGATGACACTAGAACCTGGATGAGCGGTGACACTAGAACCTGGATGTGAGATGACACTAGAACCTGGATGAGAGATGACACTAGAACCTGGATGTGAGATGACACTAGAACCTGGATGAGAGATGACACTAGAACCTGGATGAGAGATGACACTAGAACCTGGATGAGAGATGACACTAGAACCTGGATGAGAGGTGACACTAGAACCTGGATGAGAGATGACACTAGAACCTGGATGAGAGGTGACACTAGAACCTGGATGAGAGATGACACTAGAACCTGGATATGAGATGACACTAGAACCTGGATGAGCGGTGACACTAGAACCTGGATGAGAGATGACACTAGAACCTGGATGAGAGATGACACTAGAACCTGGATGAGAGATGACACTAGAACCTGGATGTGAGATGACACTAGAACCTGGATGAGAGATGACACTAGAACCTGGATGAGAGGTGACACTAGAACCTGGATGAGCGGTGACACTAGAACCTGGATGAGAGATGACACTAGAACCTGGATGTGAGATGACACTAGAACCTGGATGAGCGGTGACACTAGAACCTGGATGAGAGATGACACTAGAACCTGGATGAGAGATGACACTAGAACCTGGATGTGAGATGACACTAGAACCTGGATGAGCGGTGACACTAGAACCTGGATGTGAGATGACACTAGAACCTGGATGAGAGATGACACTAGAACCTGGATTAGAGATGACACTAGAACCTGGATGAGAGATGACACTAGAACCTGGATGTGAGATGACACTAGAACCTGGATGAGAGATGACACTAGAACCTGGATGAGAGGTGACACTAGAATCTGGATGAGAGATGACACTAGAACCTGGATGAGAGATGACACTAGAACCTGGATGAGAGATGACACTAGAATCTGGATGAGAGATGACACTAGAACCTGGATGAGAGATGACACTAGAACCTGGATGAGAGGTGACACTAGAATCTGGATGAGAGATGACACTAGAACCTGGATGAGAGGTGGCACTATAATCTGGATGAGAGGTGAGACTGGAACCTGGATGAGAGGTGCCAATGGAACCTGGATGAGAGGCGACACTAGAATCTGGATGAAAGGTGACACTGGAACCTGGATGAGAGGTGACACTAGAATCTGGATGAGAGGTGAAACCAGAGCCTGGATGAGAGGTGACACTAGAGCCTGGATGAGAGGTGACACTAGAGCCTGGATGAGAGGTGACACTAGAATCTGGATGAGAGGTGCCACTGAAACCTGGATGAGAGGTGACACAAGAATCTGGATGAGAGGTGAAACCAGAGCCTGGATGAGAGGTGACACTAGAGCCTGGATGAGAGGTGACACTAGAGCCTGGATGAGAGGTGCCACTAGAACCTGAATGAGAGGTGACACTAGAATCTGGATGAGAGGTGAAACCAGAGCCTGGATAAGAGGTGACACTAGAGCCTGGATAAGAGGTGACACTAGAGCCTGGATGAGAGTTGACACTAGAGCCTTGATGAGAAGTGCCACTATAACCTGAATGAGAGGTGACACTAGAATCTGGATGAGATGTGAAACTAGAGCCTGGATGAGAGGTGACACTAGACCCTGGATGAGAGATGACACTAGAGCCTGGATGAGGTGACACTAAAGCCAGGATTAGGTCTTACTATAGCCTGGATGAAAGGTGCCATTACAGCCTGGATGAGACTTGACATTAGTGCCTGGATGATATGTGACACTAGAGTCTGGATGAGGTGTCAGTTCAGCCTGGATGATGGGTGACATTAGAGTCTGGATGAGATGTCTCTAGAGCCCGGATGAGAGATGACATCAGAGGGAAGACATGATCTGACACTATTTCTAGGAGGACATAATCTGACACTACAGCTAGCAGGTCATGATCTGACACTACAGCTAAGAGGACATGACCTGACACTACAGCTAGGACGACATGACCTGACACTACAACTACGAGGTCATGATCTGACACTACAGCTAGAAGGACATGACCTGACACTACAGCTAGGAGGACATGATCTGACACTACAGCTAGCAGATCATGATCTGACACTACAGCTAAGAGGACATGATCTGACGCTACAGGTAGGAGGACATGACCTGACACTACAGCTAGGAGGACATGAGCTGACACTACAGCTAGGAGGTCATGATCTGACACTACAGCTAGAAGGACAAGACCTGACACTACAGCTAGGACATGACCTAACACTACAGCTATGAGGACATGATCTGACACTACAGCTAGGAGGACATGATCTGATGCTACAGTTAGGAGGACAGGACCTGACACTACAGCTAGGAGGTCATGATCTGACACTACAGCTAGAAGGACATGACCTGACATTACAGCTAGGAGGACATGATCTGACACTACAGCTAGCAGATCATGATCTGACACTACAGCTAAGAGGACATGACCTGACACTACAGCTAGGAGGACATGACCTGACACTAGAGCTAGGAGGTCATGATCTGACACTACAGCTAGGAGGACATGACCTGACACTACAGCTAGAAGGACATGACCTGACACTACAGCTAGGAGGACATGACCTGACACTACAGCTATGAGGACATGACCTGACACTACAGCTAGGAGGACATGACCTGACACTACAGCTAGGAGGACATGAGCTGACACTACAGCTAGGAGGACATGAGCTGACACTACAGCTAGGAGGACATGAGCTGACACTACAGCTAGGAGGACATGAGCTGACACTACAGCTAGGAGGACATGAGCTGACACTACAGCTAGGAGGACATGAGCTGACACTATAGCTAGGAGGACATGAGCTGACACTGCAGCTAGGAGGACATGAGCTGACACTAGAGCTAGGACGACATGAACTGACACTACAGCTAGGAGGACATGAGCTGACACTACAGCTAGGAGGACATGAGCTGATACTACAGCTAGGAGGACATGAGCTGACACTAGATCTAGGACGACATGAGCTGACACTACAGCTAGGAGGACATGTCCTGACACTACAGCTAGGAGGACATTAGCTGACACTACAGCTAGGAGGACATGAGCTGACACTACAGCTAGGAGGACATGACCTGACACTACAGCTAGGAGGACATGAGCTGACACTACAGCTAGGAGGACATGACCTGACACTACAGCTAGGAGGACATGACCTGACACTACAGCTAGGAGGACATGAGCTGACACTACAGCTAGGAGGACATGAGCTGACACTACAGCTAGGAGGACATGAGCTGACACTACAGCTAGGAGGACATGACCTGACACTACAGCTAGGAGGACATGAGCTGACACTACAGCTAGGAGGACATGACCTGACACTACAGCTAGGAGGACATGAGCTGACACTACAGCTAGGAGGACATGACCTGACACTACAGCTAGGAGGACATGACCTGACACTACAGCTAGGAGGACATGACCTGACACTACAGCTAGGAGGACATGACCTGACACTATAGCTAGGAGGACATGACCTGACACTACAGCTAGGAGGACATGACCTGACACTGCAGCTAGGAGGACATGACCTGACACTACAGCTAGGAGGACATGACCTGACACTACAGCTAGGAGGACATGACCTGACACTACAGCTAGGAGGACATGACCTGACACTATAGCTAGGAGGACATGACCTGACACTACAGCTAGGAGGACATGACCTGACACTGCAGCTAGGAGGACATGACCTGACACTACAGCTAGGAGGACATGACCTGACACTACAGCTAGGAGGACATGACCTGACACTACAGCTAGGAGGACATGACCTGACACTACAGCTAGGAGGACATGACCTGACACTACATCTAGATAAAAAGTATCACAAGAGGCAACATTACAGCCTCGTTAAGAAGCAAAGCTTCAGTTGGACACAAAGTAATACTACAGACAGAATGAGAAGCAACCCCACAGACAAGGCAAGATGCAACGCAGCTAGAAGAAGCAACCCCACAGACAAGGCAAGATGCAACGCAGCTAGAAGAAGCAACGCTACAGACAAGAAGCACCACTACAAGCATGACAAAGTTAGACTACAGTCCTAGTCTGCAGAAGCAATACTGGAACCCAAACAAAAACAAAAACTACAACCATGACAAGAAAGAGCACCTCATTCAAGAATAGAAAGAATACTAATGCCATATAAGAAAAGAGACTACAACCAAGACAAAAATCAACACTTCAGCCGTGAAAAGGAGAAAAACTACAGCAAGGAACAGTAGCAACACTATAGGTAGAAGCAAAAAGCAAAGGTACAGGCAAAGCTTGCAGAAGCAACACCTGAGGAAAGTGTAGCAGGGTCATACTGGGGTTGATGATGATGGAAATTTTATGCCAGCAACTGACACGCCAGTGTGGCTGAGTCACCACTTGGAAACAGTGGAAAGTGTAAATTAATACGATCTCACAACTCAGCTGTGTGGCTCAATAGAATTGGAAAACATAAGAAAAAATGAAGCAAGGTGAAGAAAAATGGATATAGCAGTAAGTGCTTTCTTCACCCGAGTAATTGTTATATGTGGAGGGAGATTCAGTGGCACCTAGCTACTAGAGGCTGGACATACAGATTGACAAATAAATACACAGTAAAACGACGTGGAATAAATGTAGTGATATAAAGATAGAGAAAAACAGTTTTGGAGCACTTGTTCTGTGGATAACTATGGCCTGAATACAAGATGCAGTTAGGCTTCAAACTGAATTCTCATGAGAATCACTCTCCTCCTGAGTTTACCTGGAGAGAGTTCCAGGGGTCAACGCCCTCGCAGCCCGGTCTGTGACCGGGCCTCATGGTGGATCAGGGCCTGATCAACCAGGCTGTTACTGCTGGCTGCTCGCATTCCAGCGTACGAGCCATAGCCCGGCTGGTAAGGTACCGACTTTAGGTGTTTGTCCAGTGCCTGCTTGAAGACAGCCAGGGGTCTATTGGTAATGTCCCTTATGTATGCTGGGAAACAACTGAACAGTCTTGGGCCCCTGACACTTATTGTGTTGTCTCTTAACGTGCTAGTGACACCCCTGCTTTTCATTGGGGGGAAGTTGCATCGTCTGCCGAGTCTTTTTCTTTCGTAGAGTGATTTTCATGTGCAAGTTTGGTACTAGTCCCTCTGGGATTTTCCAGGTGTATATAATCATGTATCTCTCCCGCCTACGTTCCAGGGAATACAGGTTCACGAACTTCAAGCGCTCCCAGTAATTGAGGTTTATCTCCGTTATGCGCGCCGTGAAGGTTCTCTGTACATTTTCTAGGTCAGTAATTTCACCTGCCTTGAAAGGTGCTGTTAGTGTGCAGCAATATTCCAGCCTCGATAGAACAAGCGACCTGAAGAGTGTCATCATGGGCTTGGCATCCCTAGTTTTGAAGGAGTTAGCGTGGGCTGTTACCAAGCACCATGGCTTGTTGTAGTGTTTTAGAATCTCAGGTTCAAGTGTTGAAGAAGGAGATTCTACTTCTTCAGGAGGAAAATAGGAAGCTGAAGCTTTGCATAGATGAGTTTGGGAGCGAGTGTGAGAAGGATTTAGCTGGTAAGGAGGAAATGGTCACCAGCAGTGACAGTGGCAGCCACTTTAAGTGGCATGTGGTTCACAGTTCAGGAAGAAGGAAGATGAGGATTCACAAGAGGCCGGTCTTGTGGATTCACAAGAGGCCGGTCTTGTCTAACTAATTTATTAACTTTTTTCAGTAAAGCTTTTGAGGCTGTTGACCACGATAAAGAATTTGATATTATTTACTTAGATTTTAGTAAGGCATTTGATAGAGTTCCACACCAAAGACTGTTGAAGAAAGTAGCAGCTCATGGCATTGGGGGAGGAGTGCTCTCGTGGATCGAATCATGGCTCACAGACAGGAAGCAGAGAGTGTCCATAAATGGGGTTAAATCCGAGTGGGGATCGGTAACAAGTGGCGTTCCACAGGGATCAGTCTTGGGCCCGTTGTTGTTTATAATATATATCAATGATCTTGATGAAGGAATTACTAGTGATATGAGCAAATTCGCCGATGACACGAAGATAGGTAGGAAAATTGATTCAAACGTAGATGTTAGGGAACTTCAGGAGGATTTAGACAAACTCTACTCTTGGTCAGAAAAGTGGCAGATGCAGTTCAATGTAGATAAATGCAAGGTTCTGAAGCTCGGGAGTGTCCATAACCCTAGCACTTATAAGTTAAATAATGTAGAACTTAGCCATACAGATTGCGAAAAGGACTTGGGGGTTATGGTAAGCAGCAACCTTAAACCAAGACAACAATGCCTAAGCATACGTAATAAGGCAAATAGATTACTGGGATTTATATCAAGAAGTGTAAGCAACAAAAGTCCAGAGGTCATACTGCAGCTTTATACATCATTAGTAAGGCCTCACCTAGATTATGCAGCTCAATTCTGGTCTCCATATTACAGAATGGACATAAATTCGTTAGAAAACATTCAGCGTAGGATGACTAAATTAATACATAGCATTAGAAATCTTCCTTATGAAGAAAGATTGAAGACTCTTAAGTTACATTCACTTGTTAGACGAAGAATGAGGGGAGACCTGATCGAAGTGTATAAGTGGAAGATAGGTGTTAATAAAGGTGATATTAACAAGGTCTTGAGGATATCTCTCCAAGAGAGAACCCGCAGTAATGGATTTAAATTAGATAAGTTTAGATTTAGAAAGGACATAGGAAAGTATTGGTTTGGAAATAGGGTAGTTGATGAGTGGAACAGTCTACCTAGTTGGGTTATTGAGGCTAGGACTTTGGGTAGTTTCAAATTTAGGTTGGATAAGTACATGAGTGTGAGGGGTTGGATTTGAGTGGGACTTGCACATCAGAGCTTATTTCTTGGGTAGCATTGAAAATTGGGTTGGTCAAATGTTTGTTAGTGGGATGAATTGTAAAGGACCTGCCTAGTATGGGCCAACAGGCCTGCTGCAGTGTTCCTCCTTTCTTATGTTCTTATGTTCTTAATAGAGAAGATATGAAGGTAGGAAATCTATTCTCTATTCTCCAAGACGAATGTACTTCAGTGGTTAGTGAGGTTGAAGGTACCACTGATTCCACTGCTAATCAAGGTAAGAATATTTTAATAGTAGGCGATTCTCAGGTAAGATATATGGACCGTGCATTTTGTAACAGAGACAGAAAGGTCAGACAGAGAGTGTGTCTTCCTGGAGCTGGTGTTGGTGACATAGTCAGCAGGTTGGATAATATTACGGCAGGTAATGGGAACAAGCCCATTACCTGTCTTAGTGCTGGGGGTATTGACATTGGGAAGGGCAGGAGAGAGGAGCTGCTGGATAAGTACAGGTTAGCCATAAAAGTAGTTAGGTCTAAGGGAGGGATCCCAGTCATATGTAGCATCTTGCCTAGAAAGGGAGTGGGCAATGAATGGATGTCTAGGGCAATTGGTATAAATTGCTGGCTAGACAGGTACTGCAAGGAACTTGCAATCCCATTCATTGATAACTGCGACCTATTCTTTGGAAAACGTGATATGTATGCAAGGGATGGGGTTCATCTCTCTGAGGATGGAGTGGTTGCATTAGCCAATTCAATTGAGAGGGTAATTGATGACTTGTCTAGGAATTTAAACTGATGGATTATAGAGGTATGGGTGTTTGTGGGAAACAATCAGGCTGCAGCATTAGGGTTAAAAACAGCAGTTATTACTGGGATACCTCAGGGATATGTTTAAAAGACAATATTCAAAATAAAGTTGCTAATAATGGCAAATCAATTGATCAACAGACAAAGAGAGATAGTAGAGGGCAACGAGTGACTAGCTCCCTTAAGGTTTACTATACAAATAGTAGGAGTCTAAGAAATATGATAGATGAGCTAAGATTACTTGCAAGGGTAGGTAATATAGATATTATTGGTATAACAGAGACCTGGTTCAACCTGAAAGATAGAGAAATGCCTTCTGAATGCAACATACAGGGTTATAAACTATTCCAGACTGATAGGGTC
The DNA here is from genome assembly GCF_038502225.1 of Cherax quadricarinatus. Classification (NCBI taxonomy): domain Eukaryota; kingdom Metazoa; phylum Arthropoda; class Malacostraca; order Decapoda; family Parastacidae; genus Cherax; species Cherax quadricarinatus. The sequence continues at coordinate 24,252,292 of NC_091354.1, forward strand.
AACAGGAAGGGTGGTGGAGTGGCGATGTAAGTCAGAGAAAATTTAAACTGTTGTCTTAGACATGATGTAAGATTAGAAACATCGAACACAGAATCTGTAAGGCTACAGTTTCTCGAGGGACGTAACAAATTAATTTTAGGTGTGATTTACAGGACCCCAAACCTTGACAGGGAGTGCAGAAAGCTGTTATGGGACGACATTCATAAGGCATCTAGATATGAAAATGTTGTGATAATGGGAGATTTTAACTTTAGACAAATTGATTGGAACAATATGACAGGAAATCTTGAGTCTAGTGACTTTCTTGATACAGTTCAGGATTGCTTTTTAGAGCAGGTTGTGACAGAGCCAACTTGAGGAAACAATCTGCTTGACTTGGTTCTTGCCAACAAAGATTCATTTATTAATAATCTTGAGGTTGATGATGAGCTTGGGGAAAGTGATCAAAATCACTTAGTTTCAATATATCATGGAATTACCCAAATCTCTGTCCCAGATTGTCGCTTAGCCGACTTCATGGGACTGAAAAATTGCCTGGGTGGGCTAAATTGGGATGCCCTGACTATGGGTCAGGTAGGTGATCTTGGTTGCCAGTATAACGTTTTTCAGAGCATAGTTCTAGCTGCCCAGACAACTTATGTTCTGAGTAGGGAAATTAGATCTAACAAAAATTATCCCAAATGGATGAACAATGGACTAAAACATCTCATTAGTCAAAACAGAGACATATATACGCATATCAAAAGAGGGGATGGGCAGTTAAGAAATCGATATATTCAATTAAAGAGAGAAATAAAGAAAGGAATAAGAAAAGCAAAAAGGGATTATGAGGCTAAGGTCGCAAGGGATTAAAAGACTAACCCAAAAGGTTTCTTTCAGGTATACAGAAGTAAGATTAGTGACAAGATTGGCCCACTTAAGAGTAACTCTGGTAAGATCACTGACAGTGATAAGGGTATGTGTGAAATTCTCAATACCTACTTCCTCTCTGTTTTCACCCAGGAAAATACTAGCGATATTCCTGAAATAATAAATTATGTAGAACAGGATAATAAACTATGTACGATTGCGGTAACTAGTGACATGTTCCTAAGACAAATAGAAAAACTAAAACCTAACAAATCCCCATATCCTGATGAACTGTTTGCAAGGGTGTTAAAGGAATGTAAAGAGGAACTTAGCATACCTTTGGCTAATCTTTTTAACATATCACTACAAACTGGCATAGTGCCTGGTAAGTGGAAAATGGCAAATGTAATACCTATTTACAAGGCAGGTGACAGGTCCTTGGCTTCGAACTATAGACCAATAAGCCTTACCTCTATAGTGGGAAAATTTATGGAATCAGTAATTGCCAAAGCAATTCGTAGCCATCTTGATAGGTACAGATTGATTAATGAATTTCAACACGGTTTTACAAAGGGGCGTTCCTGTCTTACGAATTTACTAATTTTTTCACTAAGGTGTTTGAGGAGGTAGATCATGGTAATGAATATGATATTGTGTATATGGACTTCAGTAAGCCTTTCGATAGCATTCCACACTAGAGGCTATTGAGGAAAGTTAAGGCACACGGAATAGGAGAATTTTTTTCCTGGGTAGAGGCATGGCTGACTAATAGACAGCAGAGAGTTTGCATAAATGGGGAGAAATCAGAATGGGGGCACGTCACAAGCGGTGTTCCTCAGGGGTCAGTGTTGGGCCCGTTGTTGTTCGCAATTTACATAAACGACATAGACGAGGGAACAAATAGCGACATTAGCAAATTTGCTGATGACACCAAAATAGGCCGTCCAGTTCATTCTAATGAGGACACTAGAGCACTCCAGGATTATTTGAATAGACTGATGCAATAGTCGGAGAAGTGGCAGATGGAGTTTAATGTTGACAAATGCAAAGTTCTAAATGTTGGACAGTTAAATAACCATGCCACATATAAACTAAACAATGTAGATCTTAATACTACTGATTGTAAAAAGGATTTAGGAGTTCTGGTTAGCAGTAATCTAAAACCAAGACAACAGTGCATTAGTGTTCACATTAAAGCTAACAGAATTCTTTGCTTTATATCTATTAATAAAAATAATAGAAGTCCTCAGGTTGTTCAATTCTATACATCCTTGGTTAGGCCTCATTTAGACTATGCTGCTCAGTTCTGGTCACCGTATTACAGAATGGATATAAATGCTCTGGAAAACGTACGGAGGTGGATTACAAAGTTGATCCCACGTATCAGAAATCTTCCCTATGAGGATAGAATGAGGGCCCTGAATCTGCACTCTCTCGAAAGGCGTAGAATTAGGGAGGATATGATCGGATGATTGGGGTGTATAAATGGAAAACAGGAATAAATAAAGGGGATGTAAATAGTGTGCTGAAAATTTCCAGCCAAGACAGGACTCGCAGCAATGGTTTCAAGTTGGAAAAATTCAGATTCAGGAAGGATATAGGAAAGCACTGGTTTGGTAATAGAGTTGTGGATGAGTGGAACAAACTCCCGAGTAAAATTATTCAGGCTAAAACGTTGTGTAGTTTTAAAAATAGGTTAGATAAATACATGAGTGGGTGTGGGTGGGTGTGAGTTAGACCTGACTAGCTTGTGCTGCTGGGTCTGGTGCCGTGCTCAATCCTTGATTGGAGGTGACCAGACTGGGTGGATCATTGGGCTAATCCGGGGGGGTCATTGGGCTAATCGGGGGGGGGGGTCATTGGGCTAATCCGGGGGGGGGGAGTCATTGGGCTAATCCGGGGTGGGGATCATGGACCTGCTCCGCATGGGTCAATAGGCCTGTTGCAGTGTTTCTTCTTTCTTATGTTCTTATGTCATTTTTCTAGCAGATGCGATTGATACAATGTTATCATCCTTGAAGGTGAGATCCTCCTACATGATCACTCCCAGGTCTTTGACGTTGGTTTTTCGCTCTATTTTGTGGAAGGAATTTGTTTTGTACTCTGATGAAGTTTTAATTTCCTCATGTTTACCATATCGGAGTAATTTAAATTTTTCATCGTTGAACTTCATATTATTTTCTGCAGCCCATTGAACGATTTGGTTGATGTCCGCCTGGAGCCTTGCAGTGTCTGCAATGGAGGACACTGTCATGCAGATTAGGGAGTCATCTGCAAAGGAAGACACGGTGCAGTGGCTGACATCCTTGTCTATGTCAGATATGAGGATGAGAAACAAGATGGGAGCGAGTACTGTGTCTTGCGGAACAGAGCTTTTCACCGTAGCTGCTTCAGACTTTACTCTGTGTTCTGTTTGTCAGGAAATTATAGATTCATCTACCAACTTTTCCTGTTATTCCTTTAGCACGCATTTTATGCGCTATTACGATATGGTCACACTTGTCGAAGACTTTTGCAAAGTCTGTGTATAATACATCTGCATTCTCTTTGTCTTCTAGTGCATCTAGGACCTTGTCGTAATGATCCAGTAGTTGGGACAGACAGGAGCGACCTGCTCTAAACCCATGTTGCCCTGGGTTGTGTAATTGATGGGTATCTAGATGGGTGGCGATCTTGCTTCTTAGGACTATTTCAAAGATTTTTATGATATGGGGTGTTAGTGCTATTGGTCTGTTGTTCTTTGCTATTGCTTTACTGCCCCCTTTATGAAGTGGGGCTATGTCTGTTGTGTTTAGTAACTATGGGATGAACCCAGTGTCCATGCTCCCTCTCCATAGGATGTTAAAAGCACGTGATAGGGGCTTCTTGCAGATGTGCAACATCTGGGTATCTTTATTGTAGACGTATCGCCATCCAGTGGCTTCATCAATACAAATTCTAGGACATAACTTGAAGACAGTAGGACTATATACAGAAAATGAGGTAATCAGTCCCTCAACCTAGGAGTAGGTGCGAAGAGCACCGTAGTCGTGGAGATTCTGAAGCAGAAGCAAGGAGCCTGGCGCTTATATAGTAACGTCAGGTGTAGCAGACGAGGGCATAGTCACTGGTAGGCAGGATTCCCCAGTGGAAGTAGGTCCTTCCCAAAGAGATGGGTTAGTTGTAGTAGTAGTTGTCGTAGCCGCCGTGAAGGTTATGTACATGTCCTCAGAATCAAGATTCCATGATGTTGCAGTGTCTGACAAGTTGTGTAAGAATGGTATATAATACCATCATCTTCTGTATATAGTCCTACTGTCTTCAAGTTATGTCCTAGAATTTGTATTGATAAGGCCACTGGATGGCGAAACGTCTACAATAAAGATACCCAGATGTTGCACATGTGTCTTAATTTCATCTTGTCGGTATTATATACCATTCTTACACAACACGGAGTTCCATGAGTCTGGCCCTTGGACAGCGTGCATGAGTATGTCATGTATCGCCTGTTCGAAGTCATTTGGCGTCAGGATAACATCAGATAGGCATGTGTTTGCCAAATTTTGTGGCTCTCTCATAAAAAATTCATTTAGATCTTCGACTCTCAGTTTGGTTAGCGGCTTGCTAAAAACTGAGTCATATTGGGACTTGAGTAGCTCACTCATTTCCTTGCTGTCATCTGTGTAGGAACCATCTTGTTTAAGTAGGGGCCCAATACTGGATGTTGTTCTCGACTTTGATTTGGCATAAGAAAAGAAATACTTTGGGTTTCTTTCGATTTCATTTATGGCTTTTAGTTCTTCCCGTGATTCCTGACTCCTATAAGATTCCTTTAGCTTTAGTTCGATGTTAGCTATTTCTCTGACCAGTGTCTCCCTACGCATTGTAGATATATTGGCCTCTTTTAGCCGCTCTGTTATTCTTTTCCGTCGCCTGGAAAGGGAGCTCCTATCTCTTTCTATTTTACATCTACTCCTCCTTTTTCTTAAAAGAATATGCCTTGAGCATACATCGAGTACCACAGCATTAATCTGTTCTAGGCATAAGTTGGGGTCTGTGATGCTTAGTCTATCTTCCCAGCTTATATCGTTTAGGACTTGGTTTACGTGGTCCCACTTTATGTTCTTGTTATTGAAGTTGAATTTGGTGAAGGCTCCCTCGTGACTGATCCCATTTTGTCGGTCTGGGGCTCCGCGCATACATGTCTGAACCTCGATTATGTTGTGATCCGGGTACATTGTTTTTGATATGGTGACATTTCGTATCAGATCATCATTGTTAGTGAAGATGAGGATCAGTGTATTCTCCAGTCTAGTAGGCTCTATTATTTGCTGGTTAAGTTGAATTTTGTGCAGAGATTTAAAAGCTCGTGCGTGTGTGTGAGTTCTTGTCTGAGCTGCCTCCTGGTGTTGTCACTACAACATTATTTGCTATATTCCTCCGTTTTAGGTGTCTTAAGTTGAAATCCCTCAGGGGCAAGATGTTGGGGGCAGGAGCTGGAAGATTTTCCAGACAGTGGTCAATTTTCAACAGCTGTTCCTGGAATTGTTGGGACGTTGCATCTTGAGGCTTGTAGACTACCACAATGACTAGATTTTGGTTCTCGATCTTTACTGCTAAAACTTCAACTGCATCATTTGAAGCATTAAGCAGTTCTGTGCAAATAAGTGACTCTGCGATATACAGGCCAACCCCCCTTCCCTTCCTTTTGCCTGTTCACTCTGTCGCATCTGTATAGGTTGTAACCCGCGATCCATATTTCGTTGTCCAAGTGATCCTTTATGTGGATCTCTGCGAAAGCCATGAACATTGCATTTGCCTCTGCAAGCAGTCCACAGATGAAAGGTATTTTGTTGTTCGTTGCTGGCTTTAGACCCTGTATATTTGCAAAGAAGAATGTCGTTGGATTGGTGGTACTGGGGAGAACTTTTTTTCCGGCACTAATATCTGTATCTGTTGATTTGGAGTGGAGGCCATCGACTGTGATTCCACTCCAGAAATGACTACATTTGGTGTACGATTTCTGCCATTTCCTACAAGTTATTTTCCTTCCTGGCACTAAAAAAAACTCTCCCTCTTGAGTGGCTGTGGCTACCCAGGTTTCCCCATGTTTTGTATCTTTTTGTCCCCATTAGATGGTGTGCCTGGCAATATAAGTTATAGCACTGTCTTTCCTGTAATGAAGAGGGACACATTTCAGGGTGAAAAAGCTTACGGGAAGGGAGTTTGCATTTTCCTGGTGTCATATGGGCACGACATTTTCTAGGGTGGTCAAAGCTGCACGTCCCAGCTGCTTTTCCAGATATCCCATGTCTGCAGATACCAAGTGCGTAATATGTGCACAGGCTTGGTTGCTGTTTGCCTTGGATTTTTGTGACTGTATTCCCTGTTGGTGCATGTTTTCCTGTCTCATTTCTATCCTCACTAGTACTAACAATGGAGCTCTCACCAGTTGTTTCTGATAATATATCCTCACTATTACTAGTGGAGTCCCCTTGTTTGCTATCTCCTGTTGTATTAATAGTTTGTAATATTGGTTTTATCTTGTCCATGGCTACACTTGTTTCCCCACTGCAGCTCCTGTCTCCCTTGAAGCCACTAATATGCGTTCCTCCATGCATACAGTTACTGTCTACCAGGACAGCACCTCCAGCCTCACCGTTACTGTTTACTAGGACAGCACCTCCAGCCTCACAGTTACTGTCTACCAGGACAGCACCTCCAGCCTTACAGTTTCTGACTACATGGACAGCACCTCCAGTCATACAGTTACTGTCGGCCAGGACAGCATCCGCACCAAGGGCGATAGCACCATCCAGCCCAAATGTTTTATTTTCCCATCTGTTATAGAATGCTTCCAGGTTTTCTATGAAGGCTGCTTTGATGTTGTCCTCTTTTAATACCAATGCGATTTTAGTCCACAGATTGTTCTCATTTAGGCATACTCAAAAACACTTCCCTGATTTAATACCTCTTGTAGATAATTCTTGGATATCTGCACAAGGGGCGTGACACCAATTTCCACAAAAGTGGCATGTAATCCATATGGAAGCCCGCTTGTTTGTTTGGCTGCAGACAACACAGGATTTCATAATGTGAGTTTAATGGTTGATTTACTGTAATTCTGCTAATAACCTCTTGAATATTCTATTAATAATCTCCTTAATAAATTAGACACATGTGCAACTCTTGCGTATCTTTATTGAGGAAACGTTTCGCCACACAGTGGCTTCATCAGTCCATACATAGGAGTAACTTGAAGAACAGGAGGAGAATGAGGTAATCAGTCCCTCAACCTTGAGTCGATGTGGTCAGTCCATCAATCTTGAATAGAATACGGCATATGTGCAGAGAAGCAGCTTATAAACTGTAGGCAGGAGAGGTGCAGCAGTCATAGGTGGTATCACATTTGTCCAGTGTGGAAGTAGGTCGTGTCGGTTCTCTGAACCATTCATCTACAAACCTCCTTAGAGATCTGGCTATTTGTATTTCTATTTATATTTGTACTTGTATGTTTGGACAAGCTTACTGCTCTAAGTTACTGCTTTAGTAGTTGTTTGTGTGTTTGATAAGGGCGCCTAAAGCCCTGTCTGTTTATAGTCTGTTTATAGTCCGTTTTATTGTCCAACAAATCCGTTTGAAACCAGTCAAGGGTTTGGAACCAGTCTGATCTGATCAGTAGATCACTTATTAAAACATCTGGTCGCTGATTTTGGCTAACACATGAAGGAACTATTGGAAATTATTTAGCCGAGTAATATGTGATTAGATTGATAGAGAAGTATAACTTGCATGTTGGAGAACCGGTGATTGCTGGCAGCTCCTTCAATGACGAACGGTCGAGACCTCAACCCTTATTTACAGCCTTAAGGTTCATAGATCACTGTATTTAGCTTTTCTAGATTTTTTCCGTCTCCACCACAACAAATGCTATGTTATCACTATAGTTAGCTGATGAAGATTACTAGAGGAAAGTCGCTTTTGCTGGAGTAATATTTGCGACCGCTGCTAAATACAGGCTATATGAATTTCCACTGTATACGTCTAGTATTTTAAGAATGAAGAAAAAACTAATGATGGTCACCTCACCCAACTAAGTACCATTTTGTTACTGGTTATTTGCTACTACAACACTGTGGTAAAGTTTCTGGATGTTAAATGGTCTTATTGTTGTAAACCTTCACTGATATCGTATTTTTACAAAACTGTACATTTTTCATATTACCTCAAAATTTTGCAACTTATCGTAATTTAAAAGGAAAAATTTCCCACTGGTATCACTAGATTATAGGCGAGGTACACTAGCAGGCCAGGAAGATTATTAAAACAGCTGACCAGTGTGGCAGGTTTCTGGCGACTGCTGGCACCTGCCTCTTTAAGCCTATCACTTCAGTTACAATTACACCTGTTTTGGAAACATAAACACCTATGTAGTTTAATGTGATCCTTTATTGACAACGTTTCGCCCACACAGTGGGCTTTTTCAAGTCAAACAGATCTACCTGGGGTGGAAGGTACGTGAGTATTTATAGTCAGGTTCAGAATGTTGAGGTCAAGTGGAGAATGCTGCATCTGATGATCTACCGGATGGGGTTATAGAGTCTAAAATGAAGATTGAGACACTTATGCAGCATATGGGAATCTTTATTCAGGAAACGTTTCGCCACACAGTGGCTTCATCAGTCCAATACAAAGAGGAAGGCGTAAGGAGAGGAGGAGAATGAGGTAATCAGTCCCTCAACCTTGAGTCGATGTGTTCAGTCCATTCTACAAGATTGATGGACTGAACACATCGACTCCAGGTTGAGGGACTGATTACCTCATTCTCCTCCTCTCCTTACGCCTTCCTCTTTGTATTGGACTGATGAAGCCACTGTGTGGCGAAACGTTTCCTGAATAAAGATTCCCATATGCTGCATAAGTGTCTCAATCTTCAACTTGTCGGTTTTTCAAACCATTCATCACAGAGTCTAAAATCTTGGGTAGCTTGGCAGGGGTATTGGACAAGTAGTGAGCAGACCTTCTGCAGTGTACTATGTTCTTATGTGGGATAGCGATGAAGAAGTTTCTTGGCGAGTGGTTCAGCTATGTTATAGAAGCCGTTGTTCTGGTTGAAGTTGTTGGTTATAGAGATAAGCGATGATTCCAGGATTCTTCGGTATTGAGTGTTGTGTTAGGTAAGACACATATGCAACAGTTAGACAACTTTATTCCGAAACGTTTCGCCTACACAGTAGGCTTCTTCAGTCGAATACAGAAAGTAGGCAGGAACAGTAGAGATGTGAAGACGATGTAATCAGTCCATCACCCTTAAAGTCGTAGAATTTGAGGTTGTCAGTCCCTCGGCCTGGAGAAGTTCAGTTCCATAGTCAGGAACTATCTGAAGATCAAGCGACAGTGCGGAGACTTAAATACTGTCGGAAGGAGAGGTGCAGGGTAGTAGTAGTAGTAGTAGTAGTAGTAGTAGTAGTAGTAGTAGTAGTAGTGAGAGGCAACTGAGAGGTCATGTCCCTCTCAGATCCAACCCTTCTCACTTGAAAAGCTTGTCCAAGGTGTTTTCTGTACCAAGATGCCACGTGTTGCAGTGTCTGACAAGATGAACATCAAAATGGTATACAATACCGACAGGTTGTTAGGTAAGACACATATGCAACAGTTAGACAACTTTATTCCGAAACGTTGTCTAACTGTTGCATATGTGTCTTACCTAACAACCTGTCGGTATTATATACCATTTTGATGTTCATCTTGTCAGACACTGCAACACGTGGCATCTTGGTACAGAAAACACCTTGGACAAGCTTTTCAAGTGAGAAGGGTTGGATCTGAGAGGGACATGACCTCTCAGTTGCCTCTCACTACTACTACTACTACTACTACTACTACCCTGCACCTCTCCTTCCGACAGTATTTAAGTCTCCGCACTGTCGCTTGATCTTCAGATAGTTCCTGACTATGGAACTGAACTTCTCCAGGCCGAGGGACTGACAACCTCAAATTCTACGACTTTAAGGGTGATGGACTGATTACATCGTCTTCACATCTCTACTGTTCCTGCCTACTTTCTGTATTCGACTGAAGAAGCCTACTGTGTAGGCGAAACGTTTCGGAATAAAGTTGTCTAACTGTTGCATATGTGTCTTACCTAACAACCTGTCGGTATTGTATACCATTTTGATGTTCATTGAGTGTTGTCTTCTGTGGCGATAAGTCTTGAGTTTCTGTAGTTAATTAAATGGTTGTGTGAATTGCGATGTTATACACAGGCATTCCTTGTATCGTCAGTCCTGCTTGCGTATTGGTGTTCTGAAACACGTGTTTGGAGGTCTCTTGATGTTTCGCCCACATATAATTTGTTGCAGTCATTACAAGGGATTATGTATACCCCTGCAGAGGATGGAAGCTTGTCCTGTCTACTACTACTACAACTACGACCATTAAGGACATCACCAGTAGTAGATAGGACAAGCTTCCATCCTCTGCAGGGGTATACATAATCCCTTGTAATGACTGCAACAAATTATACGTGGGCGAAACATCAAGAGACTTCCAAACACGTGTTTCAGAACACCAATACGCAAGCAGGACTGACGATACAAGGAATGCCTGTGTACAACATCGCAATTCACACAACCATTTAATTAACTACAGAAACTCAAGACTATATACCGCCATCCTGTCACTTCAACTCCATATTGTTTCAGACTATGGAACAATAATCTTCTCCAGACTGAGGGACTGACCACCTCAAAACTTCAAGGGTGATGGACTGATTACATCGTCTTCAAGTATCTTCTGCTTCTATCAACTTTTCTGTACTCGACTGAAGAAGCCTACTGTGTAGGCGAAACGTTTCGAAATAAAGATACCTAACTGTTGCATATGTGTCTTACCTAACAACCTGTCGGTATTTTATACCATTTTAATGTTCACTCTATTATTATTTTGCACACGGCACGCTAGGCCTATATTTCCCCTCTGGAAGTATACTCTGCTAGGTATTGCACACTAATTCCCCTTCTTTTTACTCGTTATATACTATTTTCTCCCCAAGATTGATTCCAAGCGCTAGAGGGATGTATCGTGTAAGTTCGCTGGCACATTTTAAAGTTCTAGCACGTAAGAGAAACCGTGAAAACAGAGAAAACACGGAGCACAACGAAGTTGAAATCACCCAGCAAGAGGTGCTCTAAATTGTTTCCCTTCGTCCTAACATTTAACATCTTTCCCTCCATAAGGAACACTGAGACTTGACAAAACACTGGCTGATACTTTTTTACAAAAGATTGTAAGCGTTTTAGTACATAAGGTATTATATTATAAATATATTATATACCTAGACAACAGTTATACTAAAAAAAATAGATTTACAAAAGCAGCATTGCAAAGTGAGCAATGTATGATGTTGTCTAGAACAGGAGTACCAACACTGCTCACATGAGGTAACATGATACATGAGGTAACATGATACATGAGGTAACATGATACGTGAGGTAACATGATACGTGAGGTAACATGATACGTGAGGTAACATGATACGTGAGGTAACATGATACATGAGGTAACATGATACGTGAGGTAACATGATACATGAGGTAACATGATACATGAGGTAACATGATACATGAGGTAACATGATACATGAGGTAACACATGACAAGAAGACAGTACCTTTGATCCAGCATGCAAGACATGACGCAGGGTTCTGAAAAAAAAAATAAAAAATTAAAATAAGAATTATTTCAATTCGAGAAAGTCATAGCTATATTGCATAGCCACACTACCCTGTACATGCTATTGCAACAGAGCGGAGTGCAACATAAGTTTGCAATACAGTTAAAAATCAGAGTTAAAGATCCACAGAGAATCAAAACACACATTCACAAGTCATCATAAGGTAATTAACACCACAATTTTTTCTACAAAAATGAAAAAACAGAAGAATCACTAGAAAAAATATTTTTCTAACTTTCCATTAAGAAATACCAAAGATTCCAAGTGTTTTTTTTAATATCTTACCACTCCAACAAATTTGCATACTGTCTAGCAAAACATAATACGTACTCTCCTGGTCCTAAGAATATTGAAGCCGCTCAGAAGAAGTATATGGAAAATTATTTAACTTGATTTAAAGAGATTAAAAATGTCTCACTTTTTGAGGCACCTAAAATCGTCAAATCTATACCTGTTACGTTTTTTAAATTTATCCCTCAGTTGCCGTCGAATTTTTAGGCACGTTTTTTTAACGTACGAAACTACGTTACTTTAGAGTTTTCAAAATTATCTGACTCATTCCATGACACTTGAAATAGGTTCAATTATTATTATTATAATCAAGGGGAGCGCTAAAACCCATAGGATTATGCAGCGCCTGTGCGGGGTGGGAGGATGTGGAAGGTATTCAGGCTTAATTCAGGGAGCTGGAGCACAGATCCAATTCCCTAGATTAAGAGCCCCTTACCAACGTTAAGGAACCTTCCTTGAGTGGAATAGGTTCAATATCTTTGATCAAAGAGTACATGAACATGTGCATTATTCCAAGAATTTACTCCTCGTTACCGTACACAATTGGATAACTTCTTGAATTATACGAAAATAAATCGAAGAACAGCAAAATGAAAAACGAAGTATTTTGATTTCTACCCGTATTTCAGATGCCCAGCCTCCTCTACCTCAGTGCATGACAAAGGTATACTGGAATTATCATATTCAAAAGAAGCGCTAAACCTACAACGGTCATACAGCGCCACAGGGCAGAGAACGATGCAGGGGTATTGGGTGGCAATAGGGAGAGGGATGATTATTAGGTAGTGGAGTGCAGCGGGGCAGTGGATAGTGCAGGGGTAGAGGGTAGCAAGAGATTGAAGTAGAAAGGGCTGTGAGGAGTGCTAGAGGTATCCGAGTTTGTGCAGAAAATCAGTTGCAGTCAAAAAGTCAATGGGAGAGTCTGGGTTAAAGGTCCATCAGCAAGAAGAGAATGTAAAGTAGGGGTAGTAGAGCAGTGACGACGTTGGAGGTAAATTCTGCATGCTCGTTGATAGAGTGGGCAGTCCAACAGAATATGGCTAACAGAAACTGGAACCTGATAATTCTCACAGAGAGGAACAGGGAGCCACTCCATGAGATACCCGTGAGTAAGACGAGTGTGGCCAATGCGAAGACAGGAGAGAGTAGTCTCCCAACCTCGACATTGAAGGCGAAAAGACGGCCAGAAACCTATACTCGGTTTAATAGCATGTAGTTTGTTATGGAGCAGATCAAACCAACGTTGTTGCCAACGAGTGCGAAAGTGGGTAGCAATTACAGCAAAGCAGTCTATGAATGGAACACCTTCATGCGAAATCGCGCAGCAGTATCTGCCTGTTCATTGACCTGTACGTCAACATGACCAGGGACCCAACAAAAAAAATATATATACTACCCAAGTAATAGCTTTTATAACCTTTTACTCATGTGCAAGTTGATTGTTCTGTCCGTGTATTCTTTGCAACAGCTTGATAAAGCTCCTGGAGAGTGAAATGTTGCCACAATAAAATGTCACATTAGTTGCATTTGTATCCTTTTACTTTATATGTTGTCGGTAATTCTGTCAATATTAATAAAAAAAACAATATCTTTGTGCTTGGTAGAGATACTGCTTAACCAAAATTGGATACAAAGAACTAAGGGGTGAGGTGTATCAAATTTATGTATAGGCTGTGAAGCACTATGGGAGTCTGAAACGACCATAAATGGTGACACGGGCATAGATGCAATTCGGATAAGTGCTAAGAGAATGGTGTACAATTCAGCCATAAAAATGCTAGCCAAGAATAATAAATGCCTCGCATGACACTGTCCAGAAACACTGTTGAGAATCCGACGCCGTCAGAAGACTTAGAATGACATCGGAAGTGGTTGAGAAAAAGAGTGAGAAGCAACCACAGGCAGTTGGGCTTTTGCGCATTGCAGTGGGAATGAACAGACACGAACCGTCGGAAGTTCCCAAGGGGTTAGGGAAAAGTGAGATGCTACATGAATAGAGAAAGGTAGTAACTGAAGAGAAGACAAGAGTGAATCGAGGCAAAGAGAAAAGAGACGGAGTAAATAGGGGTGACAAACAAATGAAGAACATCTACTAATATCAGTGACTATCCTATATATGGAAGGGTTGTGGAGGTCACGAGAACAAACATGAAAGTGAAGGCAATGAGCATCAAGGCGATCGGACAAGGATGGAATATTCGCCTCTGCACAGAGGCTCTCAACCGGTGAAGAGCGAGAAGCGCCGAGGCATAAACATAATCCCTAGTGGTGGATGTGATTAAGGATAGAGAGAGTTGCAGGAGAGGCTGCTGAATATATCTGGTCACCATAATCGATCTTCGATAAAATTAGGGCTAAATTTAGTCGAAGGAGAGTTCTACGATCATCCCCCCATGAAAGATGAGCGAGGGTTTTAAGAGGTTCAGCCGGCTATGACAAATTGCCATCGGAGAGGTAGTGTGAGGTTTCCAGGATAACCTACGGTGAAACAGAAGGCCGAGAAATGCGATACGTGAGCCATAAAGGCACAATGGATGATCAGAGATGACGGAACGTCTAGTGAAAGTAATTTGGTGAGGTTTACTACTAGAAAATTTAAACCCATGAGTTGTGGCCCAATTGGAAACATGGTCGACTGCATGCTGGATTGAAATTGCAATGACATGACAGTCAGAGCCTGCACAAGCTACAGCAAAGTCACCATCAAAGTGCAATGACCAAATACTAGATGGAAGAACAGAGGTCCAATCACTTATAGCAAGGAGAAAAAGTGTTGTGCTCAGAACACATCCCTGGGGGACACCTTCAGCTTGGACAAAGTCTTGGGAAAGCATATATTAACCCGAATATGGAAATGTTTTTCAGTTAAGAAGTTCTTAAGGAAGAATGGTAGATTGCCTCTGAGGCCTGAGGAGTGGGCTTGGGCCAAAGCATTATACCTCCAAGTTGTGTCATATGCCTTCTCAAGGTCAAAAAAGATGGCAATAACTGAGTAGCTATTGGCAAATGTATTACGAACATATGTATGAAGACACAGTAAGGGATCAATGGTAGAACGGCCCTTACGAAATCCGTATTGACTAGTGGAGAGACTATTGTGTGTATATAAACACCACATCAAACTTCTATTTATCGGACGTTTCATCACCGTGCAAACTGCACTAGTAATAGCAATGGGACGATAGTGGGAGGCATCATGTCTCGTATTACCTGGATTGCGGAAAGGGAGAACAATGGCAGATTTCCACAGCTGGGGAAGAACTCTTTGTGACCAAATAAGATTAAAAAGTCGCAAGGGCCGACTGATGTAAATGCTGTAGCATATGAATATGAATTCAATCAGGCCCAGCTGCCTATGATCGGCAAGCAGAGAGTGTTGCCTCCAGTTCCAGAAGAGTAAAAGGCACATTGTAAGATTCTTCCCTGATAGAAGAAAAGTTTAAGGGATCTAACTCTCTGGCAGGCTTTGAAGAACGAAACGAGGGGCATAGTTGGATCCCCTGAGAGATACGGACAAGATGATTACCAATTTCGGTGGCTACGTCAAGAGGGTTCGCGATATCGGCACCGGCAACCCAAAGAACAAAAGCCGGGTCAAGAGAGTATTTACCACTCAGTCTGTACTTTTTTTCCAGACCGCACTCATAGAGGAAGCAGAGGTAATGTTAGATACATAATCCTGCCAGCAAGTGCATGTAGCATCACGGATGACATGGCAAGTGACCGCTCGCTTCTGCTTAAAATCAAGGAGCCTTTGTGGTTTTATTGTACCGGTACCTGCCCCACAAAGCACGTTTCAAACGTACTGCACGAGCATAAGCAGGAGACCACCAAAGCACGAACTTCTGAGAATGCTTCCCGGAAGTTTGGGGTACAGAATGTTAAGCTGCAATTAAAACTGAGGTCGAGAAGATGTGTATAAGCTCATCAATGGAAGACGAAGAAAGAACCTCACTAAAAGCAGTTAGATGAGTAAATGTCCCAATTTGCTAGATCAAATTGCAAACTTGGCCTACGAGGAGGAGATGAAGAGGAAGAAGTAAGGATGATTGGAAAATGATTGCTGTCATGCAAGTTTGGGAGGACAGACCAGGTGAAGTCTAGTGCAGTTTAGGAAGAGCAGACCGAGAGATCGATGCAAGAGAGAGAATGAGCTCGAGAATCAAAATGGGTGGAAGTACCAGTATTTAAAACATGGAGAGAGAGTGAAGTGAGAAAAAACTCCAAATAAATGCCACAGGAGTTACAGTTACTGTTTCCTCTGGAGGATAGGGGGGGGGACAGTGGGCAATAAAACCTCAAAATAACAGAAGTGGTGGCGGTAAGGAAGAAACCAGAAATGCAACATCTGGGATAGATACGGCCCGAGAAGGAGAGAGATACAAAGAACAGATTGTATACTACTTATTCAAGTGGATATAGGCTGCAGCGTAATGCAGCGAAGTATGAACAAAAAGCTTATGGTATGGAATACTGGTGAATATAACAAGTGCACTTTCATTGAAGTATCCATTGGGAAAAGGATCCGATGAATATAATGCATGGGATGAATAACAGCGGAGAGTAATTTGGGTTCTTGTAAAAAACACAAACAGGGGGAAAACTGAGAGAGCAACACCTGGAGCTCACCCCGGTTACCTCTGAGGCCGCGAATATTCCACTCTAAATAATCCATGATTTACGAAGAGAAGATACAAGAAATCTGAAGGCAAGGGTATCTACGGTCTAGTAGGGTTAGAAAAGTCCACTTGTGGAGGGGGCGAGAAACTTTTAAGCAGTGAAGGACTGGGACACTGCGAAGAAAGGAGATGTGCAGACGGAGAAGAGTGAAGAGGAGGAACAGGAGATGGATCAGTGTCCATCAATGTTCTAGTCTCCTCAATATATTCTGAGATAGCTTCAAGTGTTTCAGAGGACAAGGACGTTGTATGTGGTACAATATTTGAGATGGAAGAAGGAGGGTGAGGAAATATCAGGGTGACGATGGACTGTACCAAAGCAAGGGGGATAAAAGGGTAGTGGGAACCAGAGAAGAAGCTTGGGATAGGACAGGAGAGGAAGAGACTTGGGAGGGGACCGAAGAGGAAGAAACATGTGAAGGGACAGGGGAAGAAGGTCCTGCACGAGGAGGAGGATGAACCTCCACACTCGTAACAGCCAATTTGAGGTGAAGAACCGGGTACAGAGACTGGGAAGGAAAAATGAACAGGTTGCAGAAGGGAAGAAGGGGTGAAAGAAGATTTCAACAATGGGGATGTTTTGGACTTCGGAGAAAGAGAGGGGCGATGGGGAGTAGGTCTGATTCCATCAGATGTTAAAAACCATGATGAAAACTTTTTGTATGCATTTTCCTACAGATTGGGATGAATCACTACCTTTGTTTTCAATAAGGGAAACAGTGCAGAAAGGATGGATGGGAGAAGACGTTAGCTCAACACTCTACAACCCATCTTCAAGGTTGCAGGTGGCACGTCAGTTGGCTATGGCTAAATTAAAGGCAACTCAAAACAAGATGAAACAGAGGTATGACAGAAATTCACACTTTCGCTCCTTCCATCCAGGAGACAAGGTGTTGGTACAGGAACCTGTACTTGACCACACCTTAAAAGCTAGATTTACGGGACCTATGCAAATTGTAAGTAAATTATCTGATGTAAATTATGTGGTGTCTCCCCTTGACAAGACGTCAAAAACTAAAACTTATCACCTTAATAAAAGTAAAGCATTTAATACGCCAGACAAAGTCCCAGTAATGACTCTGTCCTCTACCTCTGAAGATGTCCCAGACTCGTTGCACTCTATTTCTGAAATTAATGTCAAGCTTCCAAACTCTGTCCTCCTCAAGGACCCTAAACCTTTAATGGTGGGGCTGTCTAAGATTCAAATAACAAGTTTAACTGCGCTTCTACAATCTTACCCTGATATTTTTTTCGGATGTGCCGAAAAAATGTACATTAGGTTATCATGGTGTAGATGTGGAAAATTCTAAACCTATTAAATTCTTCCCCTACAGAGCTAATCCTGAAAAACAGAGGCTACTTCAGCAGGAGGTAGAATTTCTGTTAGAGCATGAGTTAGTGGAGGAGTCATCTAGTCCATGGGCTTCACCGTGCATCCTTGTTAAAAAAGCTGATGGAGGTTTTCGAATGTGTATAGACTACCGTAAGGTGAACTAGGTAACAATCACAGATGCTTACCCTCTTCCTCGTCTGGATGACGTAATCGACTTTGTGGGTAAGGCTACTTTTGTGTCCAGGTTAGATCCCCTTAAAGGTTACTATCAGGTACCTTTGACGGATAAAGCGAAGGAAATCTTTGCCTTCGTAATTCCAAGTCATTATCAATGTACAGTTACCCCCTTCGGAATGAAAAACTCCCCCTCTTCATTCCAGAAAATTATTCATCAGGCTGTTAAAACACTTGAAGGCACTGCAGCTTATCTAGATGACATTACTGTTGTATCAGATAATTGGGATCAACACATGTTTAGGCTTAAGGCTCTGAAACCTTCCAGAGTTCCCACTTAATGGTTAGTTTATCTAAGTCTTCCTTTGGCCAGGCTACTGTTAACTTTTTGGGCCATGAAGAAGGCAGTGGCAAAGTTGCCCCTAAATTTGCTAACGTTCTTTCTTAAAGATTATCCTGTACCTCATGATAGGAAATCCCTTCAAGGTTTCCTAGATATGGTAGGATTTTATAGAAGATTTTGTAAAAATTTCTCAGATGTTGTAGCCCCTCCTCACTTACCAGTCACAAAGTTCCTTTTAATTGGACCCCAGAATGTCAAATTGCTTTTACGAAAGCAAAAAGATTACTTTGTAATGCACCCATTCTTTTGTCTCCAGACTTCTCCAAGCCTTTTTGTTACAGGTTGATGCTTGTAAGACTGGGGTTGGGGCAGTACTTTTGCAAGCTGGGAGCGAAGGGTTGCAGCCTGTGGCCTACTTTTACAGCCAAGTACCAGCTGCACCAGAGAGCCTTCTGTACAACTGAAAAAGAAGCCCTCGCTCGGGAACTGGCCATGGAGCACTTTGATATATGTGTGGGTCAGACTTCGCAGGTAGTCACAGTCTACACCGACCACAACCCTCTAATTTATTTTCATCATATGAAGAATCACAACACAAGAATCATAAGGTGAACCATCAGACTGCAACCATATAACATCTGCATAAAGCACATTCCTGGCCAAGATAATAAGTTGGCCGATTCTTAATCAAAAATATAGAATTAGAGACCTTTGGTAACCAGTTGCAAGCTCTTTTTTACCCCTATTTTTGTATATAATGAGTATTTATTGTTGTGGGCTTTATTTTTTTTTTTTAGCGAGAGGATGCTCTGCTTCCATCCGCATGTATCTTGGACCTACATTAGCCCTACAGTCTGCTGTCTCGCTCTGAGTTTAGAGTTTGGCTTTATGTCATGAATAAAGTTGAGCTCTACCTAAGAGTTGGATGGTTGAGAGGAAAGGCGATCCCACTATATTGTGCCATGGTGGTATGGTTACCAATTGGAGGTGGAAGCCTAATCCTGAGCCTTCTCAGGGTGGGGGTGCTGTATGCAAAGAGTATGTACCCTTTATTCGGAACATGTGAACACACTCATAAAAGGCTACCTCCCCAACCAGCAAACCAGGTCGCTAAGGTTTGATTTCGGGGCCCCATCGTCAAATCAGGATCTAGGTTCAGCCAATCATATTGTGGAACTGGCAATTGTGGAGGTGACATGGATACCACTCATATATTCACCCATGTCATTTTCACCCAGCTGCTGCTGGTTGAACACGGTTGTCCATTCTGTGTCTAGGCTGTGTCTTGGCCTTTGAATAACCGTGTTGTACACATACATTTCCAACTGTATATAGTGTACATACTTGTAAATACTTATAATCGTACTTGGTGAAGGAAAATATATTTCAAAGTCTTTCAGCTGTGTTTGTTCTGCTCCTGGCTTCTCTTTACACCCAGGATAACAGGCCTTATTGTTCCTGGGTTGTAATACACACCAACATTCTGCACTATTTCTTTCGTCTGTTGCCCTGCTTTGTGATACCTTATGATTTGAGCTATAATTTCAGGTGTTAAAGTTTTTTTTTACCCATAATCAAACAAGTGTAGCCCCAAAACCAAAGGGAACACCGGACAAAAGATGAGGCGGATGAGAGACAAAAGTGCAACACTTTCTCTCACAACAGTAGCCACGTGAGCACTGAGGAATCACTTTGGAGTATGGCGGCAGTCCGTGACATCATGCTAGCGGCTGTTACCCTTCATAATGCACTGACGAAAAAAGACTCCCCGGTATGGTAGGCCTTTAATTTTCGTCATGTCATTATGCCGCAGTGTTTACCCAGCATGACTAGCACTGCATGTATTCATCACCACCATTACCACCACCACCACCACCACCACCACAATTACCACCACGCACCACCACCACCTCCATTACCATCACCGCCTCCACCTTCATTACTATTGGGAGGTTAAAAGTGGCAAAATGGTCCATGAGAGGAACCTTTCCCCAGTAATCACACAAAATTACAGAAATGTCTCGTGAAGCATTGGTAGCACTGTACTCAACTAATTGTGGTTGCAGGGGTCGAGACTCAGCTCCTCCTGGTCGCAGGGCACCACACATGCTGATAGTCCCATTATTCTTACCCAAGATACATTACACAAGCTTTTTAATTTTGAAGCTGACTAAATAGGAGTTTAACCACCGTGGCCTGGTGGCCAAAGCTCTCGCTTTACACGTTGAGGGTCTGGGTTCGATTCCCAGCTAGGGCAGAAACATTGGGCGTGTTTTTTTCACCGGCTGTCTATGTTCACCCATCAGTAAAATGGGTACCTGGGAGTTAGTGGTCTGGTGTGGGTCGCATCCTGGAACAAAACTGACCTAATATGCCTGAAATGCTCTGCATAACAAGCGGCTTTCTATATAGCAGTATGTCATTGATGTCAGCTAGACCTGTATACCATGTACATGTACTTATAGTAAATAAAGATATTATTATTATTATTATTATTATTATTATTATTAAGCAATCGAAAATGTTGCTGAAAATATTCCAAAAAATAACAATCTTCCTTCGATAATCTTCAGACAAGAAGCAACACTACGGCCAGGTTCAACGGAAGCAACACTACAGTAAAGGGATGAAGCAACTTTACAATAAGGACAAGAAGCAACACTACGGCTAGGTTCTACAGAAGCAACACTACGGCCAGGTTCTACGGAAGCAACACTACGGTAGAGGGTAAAAGCAACACTACAACCAGAATCTGCATAGCAAAGTAACAGTTTAATTTATTTTTAAGTGTAATATTTTTGAGCTCTTTGTTACCTGATAATTGAATGAAGATTCTCATTACACCGTTGTCAGACCTGAGGGTTTTTTTTCATATAATAAGAGCAAATTTATTTTTATTGCTTTCATTAAGTTAACAGGAATAAGTTTTTATTCTGGCCTTGATTGCGAATTGGTTAAGCGTTTGGTGTTAACATCATCAAAATTATAACTGACTTTCATCGTGTATCTTAAACGTTTTGTTGCTTCGTTGAAGTTGAAGATTTTAATAAGAGTCGAGTTATAGTTTCAAAGTACCTTAAAGTTTTTCAAACTACTAAGGTGGTATAGTTTTCTAGTATATATTTGGGAAGCCGATAATAATAATAATAATAATAATAATAATGATTTTAATAATACTACTACTACTACTAAAATAATAATAGCAATTGTAATAATAATAAATAATAATTTTAAAACAATAATTTTAGTAATAATAATAATTTTAATAATCATACTACTATTACTACTACTAATAATAATGATAATAATAATAATAATTTTAATAATTTTATTAATAATAATAAGAAAAAGGAACATTGCTACTTGGTGTCACACGGTGGAAAGAGTCATCACATTTCAACTACAGATAAGAGTGAAACTTACGTGTATACTTGCTAATTTTATGAATAAAACATTGTGAACCTTTCATTCCGTTTAGTGTTAATAATTATATTTGAGTCTACCTCTTTTGAGAGATTCAATATTTAATGTCTGGTGCATCTTACAGACACAATAGTTAAGTTTTTCTGCCCTTAAATATATCAATAAAATAGCTTAGTAAAACACATGGAATATTTGGAATCATGTAGATAACAGGAGATTTCTTCTTTACATAGCCTACTAATTTTTTTGCGGTGGTTTGTTTCTCAGAAACTCAGATTCTAATTAATATTGGAATATAAAAGTTCCAGATTACCAATTTTATTAAATCAATGGTCATATTGATTTCCATTAAATAAGATTTCCTTTTCTCAACGCCTTCAAAATATTATCGCTGATTCATTCAATAAAAAGAACGTTACTTTAAGTTTAACTGTGTAAATTCATATTTGGAAACTTGCTGACAATGTTAAAATATTCTGAATCATTGTTGGTTATATTAAAATAAATCGGCTTTCACTTTGAGATGTGTCAATATAAATTCGCTAATTTTACTAAATACTTTTTGATGTAATAACTAGAGAATGTTTTTTTCTGATTGACTTCCAACATCATTTCTTGAATTTCGGCTGTATGAATGAAATCTGTCAATCTACAGAAAAAAAAGAATATAACTGGAATTAAAAAAAAATGGGGAATGTAGGGAGTTATAATAGAATATAACTCCAATTAATAAGACTGAAGTCTAATGAGGTCTTAAATAATACATTTTCTTACTATTTTATACCAACTCGTTAGTTACAGGACTCTTGTTTTCCACTTCCTACATCTATATCTATCGAAAATTTATCTAACAGGCTTCAAATTTTCGACACTTGTAAATTAGGTGAAGGTTTACGGAACAAGTGGAAAGTGCGTGTACTCTCTGCTTCATTCAGCGTAGGCTTTTCTTGGAATTTCTTTCAATGCAATAACATCAGAAACCCTTTTCTGACAGGCTTAGGTTGGTGGTGTTAAGAGGCACGTAACACAAATAACCCACACATAGAAGAGAGGAACTTACGACGTCGTCGTAAGTTCCTCTCTTCTAAGTGCAGTACACAAATAACCCGCACATAAAAGAGAGAAGCTTACGACGACGTTTCGGTCCGACTTGGACCATTGACAAAGTCACTTTGTCAATGGTCCAAGTCGGACCGAAACGTCGTCGTAAGCTTCTCTCTTTTATGTGCGGGTTATTTGTGTATCGTTCCAGTCACGGTATTGTGCCTTTTTGTTATTTATTTATTTATTTCTAAGTGCAGGTTGTGTATAGTTCCAGTCACGGTACTGTGCCTCCTTTTGTTATTTAAAAGTCACGTAGGCTTCCCAGTCTTCTAATAACATGCTCATTTTTCCAGTATTATCTACCTAGTCCAAAATTACTATGGCATTTCCTTTGTCTGTTTCGTAAGGTGAAGTCCAGGATCTTTCCTTAATTCATGGTATAACTTTACAAATATTTGATGAACAAAGCTCAGACCTGTACAACACAACTGTCATCAAATATTTGTTTGTTAAGTTATACCTTACGAAACAGACAAAACAAATGCGATAGTAGTTATGGACAAGGTAGATAACAGTGGAAAAATTAACAATTTATTAGAAGACAGGGGGAACTTATGTGCCCATTAATGGAGCGTCTAAGTGATCATTTTGCCGCTTATAATCTCGATAAACATAGCATTATTTTGCATTAATTAGAATTTTTTACGCCTCTAAAGGGGCTCTTGATCCACGAAAGTAGATTTTCTTCTTTTTCTAGATCCATTCCGAATGCCTCCCATTCCCTACGCTTTATATGACCCCTACAAAACAATTTTGAATGGCCACAATGTCTAAATTTCACAGTATCTCATGAAGAGGATGAAATATGCATTGAGCTTTAGATGTTTAGTATCAAATTTTGCTGCATTCTTGAAAATGCATATTCTGATACATCTTTATTTTGCCGATTTTACTAAACAAAATTATTTAAACGAAATAAAATAAGAGTGTCTCTTTTGATTAGAAATATGTAATAGTGTTTGACATTGAGTTATCCTTGTTTATATCAAGATAATGTACTGTTTGTCCTCAAAACTTTTGTGCTGTAAGAAATATATAAAAAAAGTTACTGAATATGTTCCCAAAGCTTAAATAAAAGCTAACTTAGTTACTTGTTTCTTTACCTACTTACTTCCCTACGTATGTACTGACTTCCTTACTCCCATACTTTCCTACTGACTACCTTACTTACCTACTGACTTCCTTATTTTCTTGGAGAGAATTGCTTAAAATACTGACACAATGGATACAGACGCAAGTGCATTTTAATGAGATTATTGACAACTTTTCACCTAATAAATGGGCTTTATCAAATCCCAAATATACCTGGAGAGAGGGGCTCCAACGTTGGTCTGAAAATTAACGGACCCAATACTTTCCCGATGAGCAACTGGGCTTCTGATAAGAAAGTTTCAAAGAAAACACTTGTGTTGTGTCTGCATCAGTGGCTACCGTGTGTGATGCAGCTGACCTTTACCACAGCCTCAGCTACCGTGTGTGATGCAGCTGACCTTTACCACAGCCTCAGCTACCGTGTGTGATGCAGCTGACCTTTACCACAGCCTCAGCTACCGTGTGTGATGCAGCTGACCTTTACCACAGCCTCAGCTACCGTGTGTGATGCAGCTGACCTTTACCACAGCCTCAGCTACCGTGTGTGATGCAGCTGACCTTTACCACAGCCTCAGCTACCGTGTGTGATGCAGCTGTCCTTTACCACAGCCTCAGCTACCGTGTGTGATGCAGCTGACCTTTACCACAGCCTCAGCTACCGTGTGTGATGCAGCTGTCCTTTACCACAGCCTCAGCTACCGTGTGTGATGCAGCTGACCTTTACCACAGCCTCAGCTACTGTGTGTGATGCAGCTGACCTTTACCACAGCCTCAGCTACCGTGTGTGATGCAGCTGACCTTTACCACAGCCTCAGCTACTGTGTGTGATGCAGCTGACCTTTACCACAGCCTCAGCTACCGTGTGTGATGCAGCTGACCTTTACCACAGCCTCAGCTACCGTGTGTGATACAGCTGTCCTTTACCACAGCCTCAGCTACCATGTGTGATGCAGCTGACCTTTACCACAGCCTCAGCTACCGTGTGTGATACAGCTGACCTTTACCACAGCCTCAGCTACTGTGTGTGATGCAGCTGACCTTTACCACAGCCTCAGCTACTGTGTGTGATGCAGCTGACCTTTACCACAGCCTCAGCTACCGTGTGTGATGCAGCTGACCTTTACCACAGCTACCGTGTGTGATGCAGCTGACCTTTATCACAGCCTCAGCTACCGTGTGTGATGCAGCTGACCTTTACCACAGCCTCAGCTACCGTGTGTGATGCAGCTGACCTTTACCACAGCCTCAGCTACCGTGTGTGATGCAGCTGACCTTTACCACAGCCTCAGCTACCGTGTGTGATGCAGCTGACCTTTACCACAGCCTCAGCTACCGTGTGTGATGCAGCTGACCTTTACCACAGCCTCAGCTACCGTGTGTGATGCAGCTGACCTTTACCACAGCCTCAGCTACCGTGTGTGATGCAGCTGACCTTTACCACAGCCTCAGCTACCGTGTGTGATGCAGCTGACCTTTACCACAGCCTCAGCTACCGTGTGTGATGCAGCTGACCTTTACCACAGCCTCAGCTACCGTGTGTGATGCAGCTGACCTTTACCACAGCCTCAGCTACCGTGTGTGATGCAGCTGACCTTTACCACAGCCTCAGCTACCGTGTGTGATGCAGCTGACCTTTACCACAGCCTCAGCTACCGTGTGTGATGCAGCTGACCTTTACCACAGCCTCAGCTACCGTGTGTGATGCAGCTGACCTTTACCACAGCCTCAGCTACCGTGTGTGATGCAGCTGTCCTTTACCACAGCCTCAGCTACCGTGTGTGACAGCTGTCCTTTACCACAGCCTCACCTACCGTGTGTGACACAGCTGACCTTTACCACAGCCTCAGCTACCGTGTGTGATGCAGCTGACCTTTACCACAGCCTCAGCTACCGTGTGTGACACAGCTGTCCTTTACCACAGCCTCAGCTACCATGTGTGACGCAGTTGTCCTTTACCACAGCCTCAGCTACCCTGTGTGACGCAGCTGTCCTTTACCACAGCCTCAGCTACCATGTGTGACACAGCTGTCCTTTACCACAGCCTCAGCTACCGTGTGTGACAGCTGTCCTTTACCACAGCCTCAGCTACCGTGTGTGACAGCTGTCCTTTACCACAGCCTCAGCTACCGTGTGTGACAGCTGTCCTTTACCACAGCCTCAGCTACCGTGTGTGACACAGCTGTCCTTTACCACAGCCTCAGCTACCATGTGTGACGCAGCTGTCCTTTACCACAGGGTGTTCCATGGGTCAACGTCTCTACGATCTGGTCCATAACCATGTTTTTGCAGTGGATCAGGGCTTGATAAACCAGGCTGTTACTGCTGGCCGCACGTGATTCATAGTACGAACCACAACCAGGCGGGTCAGGAGCTGACTTTCGGTGGCTGTTCAGCACCCTCTTGAAGACAGCCAGGGTTCGCGATATATTTACTGTAAAGACTACTAAGGTTGTGATAAAGACATCAGGGTTACAAGGTAGCCACTGACGGTGTCAGGACACATTAGTGTCTTCAGTGAAGCTTTTCACTTAGAAGCCCCTTATGTCAGTGGTAAACTGCTGAACCTATTAATCTCGAGACCACGGTTCGAACCCCCCCCCCCCTTTCACCTTTCATTGATAGTCGTTCATTATATATATATCTATATATATATATATATATATATATATATATATATATATATATATATATATATATATATATATCGTGCCGAATAGGTAAAACTTGCGTTTTTGGCTTAAATAGCAACGCTCTTCTTACCGAATAAGGCAAGCGAAAAGATGTGCATGCAATAATTTCTCAAAAATTATTCTGAACCTAACGAAAAAAATATATTTCATTGTGTCTGTTGTTGATTAAATTACTGTAAACTTATCTAAAATATATTTAGATGAACTAGGCTAAATTAAATTGCGCTTGTTATATTAAGGTTAGGTAAGTTTTCTAAGGTTCTTTTCGTGCAAAATTGTTATTTTGTTACATTAACATAAATAAAAAAAATATATCTTTAAACGTATAAGAGAAAATTTTAGAAAGAACATAATTTTGAGCGAGTTCATGCTAATTGGCCAATTTTACCTATTCAGCACGACACACATACACATATGTGTATGCGTGCATGCGTATGTGTGTGTGTGTGTGTGTGTGTGTGTGTGTGTGTTTATTAATGTATACATAGAACAAAGTGATTTTAAATAAATCACAATATTGTAACCAGCAGGAAACGAACCCAGGACATATCGAGCATCCTGGGAACTAAGCTGACCTCCCGATGCCTTAGCCCATTGGACCACTATGCGACAAACAACAGGGGCCCAGTATGCTCACTGGGTTCCTGATGTTTGTCGCATTGTGTTCCAGTGGGTTAAGGCGTCGGGAGGTTAGCTTGGTCATCTCATTGTGCATATAATTTCTCTTGACATAGTATCAAACTCTACAATTATTGCTGGAAGATGCTCTACAGTAGAGTTTTGAGGTAAAATAAGTGCTGATAATGAAAGTCTAATGAACATTATTGAAATGGTTCAGTCTGCAAAAGATGAAGTAAATAGAGCAAAAGAACCAGGATCGTGTTGATGATTATGTAACTTATTGTATTAATGGTGGACCCAGTGACTCAACATCACAATGTTGATGATGCGACTTATTGTATTACTTGTGGACCCAGTGACTCAACATCACAATGGTTCATTTGACAATTCTTATTGGACTTTCAATGGTGGGAGACGAGAATGCTTCTGTTCACAAAAAAAAAGAAAAAATAATTTCTTTGGGGGTAAAAGACAATGGTGAGCAATACAAGAGAGAATGTTTTCTTGTATTCACCATCAAGAGTATCAGTTTAATGTTTTGTAAACAGTTTGTTCCCAAATGTTCTCCAAAATTTGTTGAGAAAGGAGGCTTCAGTGACTGGCGAAATACTGTTGTGATCATTTTGAGAGAAGTACAACTTACCGAGACTCTGTGCTTACATTTTTAACTCGCATGCCAGGTTATGCTTGAGGCAAGAGTTAGAAAAACAAGTTAATGAAGAGCGCAATTACTGGGACCATGTCTTGGAGTGTGTAATAGCTGTTATTCCTACGTTAGCTGAGTCTGGTCTGGCTTTTTCCAGGTGAAATATCTGATTCACTGCAAAATGGGAGTTATTTTTTTTTAGCAAGGCCCTTTACGAAATATGGAAACTCTGGAAAAGCAACTCATTCTTACTTGTCCAAAACCACCAGTGATAAGCTTATTGAATTAATGGGTCAAAAGATCCACGTGTTCCGTGCTGACGAGATCTGTCATATTTAAAATTTGGGCAGCCTATAGAACGTTTTATTAACCTTTCCGCAACTAAAACGCCATACAGGGAAATTAATGGCAAACCAGGTGTTGCATTACTTACCTGAAGTTTGTAACCTAAATTGATCAAAACGTCGAGGTTAGTCCTACGACAAGGCTACTAACATACCTGGGCGTTGTAAGGAGATGCAGCGAAAGATTTTTTGGAAAAAATTAAGTTTGTCATTTATGTGCCCTGTGCAACATGCTTACTAAATCTGGTATGACAAAGTGTTGTTGACTGCAGTCACGTGGGAAATATTTTTTTTCTCTACAGGTGGAAAGTTCTTAGTCATGGAAATATAAGTGTGCTAAAATAATCTCTGATACCAAATAGGAAACAGATTATGGCAACAACTAATTCTGAAGTCATTTTTTAGATTTTTAGAATTCCTAGCTGTTGACCAGCCACAAAATGAAGAAAGAGAAACAGACAATATTGCAAGATAACAGAACTAGAATTTGTGTTTATTTTGATCATGGGGGATGTAATTTAGCGAAAATTATATAGAACAAGTCAAGTTCTGCGAAATGAGGATAGGAACTTAAAACCATGTGCAGATCTACGTCATTATCTGACCAATTATGCACTTTCAGAGACGACTTTGAAAGATCTGAAACACTAGTAATAGAAATACTGACAGATGTTGATAATAGTGTAGCTAAAACTCTCAAACGTATCAGAAGGAATGTACCCAATGTCGGAGATCCACCGGAATTATATCTCTCAGAGATAAATTTCGCATCACCAACTTTTACACAATTGTTGATAAACTAGAAACCCAGATGAGAAGAAGAGGAGATGTGTACAAGAAATAGTACACATATTTTATTTTCTAAGTGATGTATCTAATAATATAGCTTCTACTGAAACTAAGATACTCTCAGTGATCTCAAAAGCTAATTGATGCTTACCTAAAGGACGTGGACACTAATCTCTACTCTGAGCTTCACTAGTTTCACTCATTTATGCGCCATAAGCTGAGTGCAGCAAAGAGTGTTAAATCTAAATTCAGTCATGCTGAGCTTTATATAATAATTTCAGAAGACAAACTTGAGTGTGAGTTTCCAAATGCAGACATCTTAAGTGTATTTTTAACATTAATGGTCAAAGTTACATAGCTAAGAGTTCTGTTCTCAGCTCAAGCATATTAAAAATCCCAACAGAGCAACTATGCTCCAACACAAGCTAGATGATTTGTTTCTGCTAAATACAGAAGCAGATTTGTTATGCCACATTCATTTTGAGAACTTGATCAAAAAACTAAGAGGAAAATTTTTAAATAATAAATTGATTTATAAGTAGGAAGCAATAAGCATTGCTTGGCATCCTTTGATCCATGAATGTTGAAATGCTATCAATGTCAGAAGTAAAGGAATAAAAGATGATTTACTTCGTATTAATAACGATATTTCTCTTTCATAATATTTTGAAAAACTGTCCACCATCGATTTTTGTAGAAAGATTTTCAGAAGTGAAAAGTGTCCTCTCGAGATCATATAATTTCAGCAGAGATAATATCAGACTTCATTTTGTCATATAATCTGACGGAGGATGATTAAAAATCGTGTTCAAAAATTTTTTGCATTTTCATTTTTTCGCTTATAACAATTTAAAAAAATCATAAAATAGCGATAATTAAAAAAAAACTATTTTGTTACCCTAGTATTAAGTAATTGATTTATATTACTTGCTACCATTTATGCTAAGTACTATAAAAGCAGTTATATTTAATATAGTTTTGTGTTCTGACGTGGGGTATTGCCTTATTATATAATTATATATTGCTAATGTTTTCTTTAATAGCTAAAATGAAAATGTCATGCTTAATATAATTATTTGACCTATATTATTATGTAACACCTACATCTCTCACTGTACTCATTGTTGGAGAGCGTTTCATTGGCTGAAAACTTTGCAAACTACCTGCTCGCTTGTTTTGCAGTTCGTGCCAGGCGCAAGCTATTATGACCCATTTAATGTTGGATTGGTCGGCTTTACTTCTCTCTCTCTCTCTCTCTCTCTCCCTCTCTCTCTCTCTCTTGCTGTTGCTCATGGAGGAAACACCTCCACCTGTGTTCTGTCTGGGAGAACGCTGTTCTCCACAGCACCTGTTATTGAAACTCCATTTTTTGGTAAAATATGTCTCTGATGGTGAGCCGGGACATACATCTTGTAACTCTGTGTACCTCTGTTCACAGAGCATTATTTAGACTTAGTGATATTTCACGTTTTCAGAGGTTTTGTCGTGAGACACTCTACAGATCTCTGGTCCCCAGTTTAACTCGAACTATATATATTGTTTTGGCATCTACACACTGTCATAGTCGATAATAAGGAAGTTTATCCTTCTCGGGGAAGATTTGCTGATGTTCTCACAGTTAGTGTCATACTTGGTCCCTTGATTCCTTGCCTGACACTGCTGCTTCGAGCAATACTGCCGTTTGGTGAATGGGTCATCACATTGTTTAAGCAAGCTGTTTGATTGCTGCCTTGATTGTCCAGAAGTTAGCTGATTTAAGGACTTGCTCTTGTCAGTCACTTTCTAATTTGAGTCGAGTGTTACCGAGCACATACAGATCATTACTGAGCACGTACCGGGTACATGAAAAGTATAAGGACACAAGTGTCCTTTTACTTTACATATTGTCGGTAATTCTACCAACATATATACCGATACATACCGGGCATATACACACACATACTTACACACCTGTATTACTCTTGTACTCACGAGTGAACCTCATAGCAACATACCAGATGACACTTATTCATATGAGTATTACAGTGCATTATATATTATCTGAAGTGGCCATCGCACCATAGGTAAGGTAGAGAATAATTATGATATATAGGTATAATTACATATATTCATGAGTAGTGAAGGAGCTTATCTCCTTAATTAATCAAGTTTCAATAGCTGTAATTATTATCACTTAGATCTCAGATTATAGATCTCAGCTTTTTTTTAGTTGGTTAGTAATCCAAAAGTGCTATGGAGAAGCCACATAATTTACGATATTCGTATATATCTCTGAGGAATTTTCAAAAAGCGTGCAAAATATATCTACAGTGCATTTATTAAATATATGAAGCAAAAGTAGGTTAAACATTGTAACATAACCAAACCATGATGAAAAATGTAACAAACATTTTGGATACTATCACATAATTACAAAACATAAACAATATCAGATAACACCTAAACAGAACCATATGAAACGAAAAGTTGTGATGAATGGTTTGAAAAACCGACAAGTTCAAGATTGAGACGGTTTTTGTCGGTTTTTCAAACCATTCATCACAACTGTCAGACACTGCAGCATCATGGGATCTTGTTACAAAGAATTCTTCAACACTTGTTCAACCTTTGGACAAAGACCTACTTCGACTAGTGGATGGTACCACTATGACCCCGCCTCCATCTGCTTCACGTCACCTCACTACAGTATATAAGCCACGTCTACGGCCCTATGCTGTACATTCTACAAGATTGATGGACTGAACACATCGACTCCAGGTTGAGGGACTGATTACCTCATTCTCCTCCTCTCCTTACGCCTTCCTCTTTGTATTGGACTGATGAAGCCACTGTGTGGCGAAACGTTTCCTGAATAAAGATTCCCATATGCTGCATAAGTGTCTCAATCTTGAAACGAAAACTTACTAATAATAGCACAAAATCAGTACAACGATGAGGAAAATAGAATTACTTTGATGCATTCATAATATACTCACTAAAACCCTTATTATTGCAATCGTACTTTCCAGTCTAAATATTAATATTATTATCATTAACGCGAGTGTCATTAGCGGTGACATTGAGAGATGAGCAATTTCCCAGACCCCGCCCCTGTCTGCTGCAGCGGTCGATCCCAGCCTGACCCAGCTGTGATGAACCGGCTGTGATAACCCAGCTGCGATGACACAGCTCTGATGAATGAGCTCTGGCGACCAAAATGTGATAATACATGCATTTCCCCACTCTGGAAGGAGAAAAACCTTCTTCGAAAGTTAGATGTCCTGATGAAACTAACTGAGGTATTTAATGAAAGTAAAGAAATGGTACTGAACATCTTTGCTACACCGTTCAATGTGGAACCAGATGATGTGCCTGATAACCTACAACACGAAATGATTCAGCTGCAAAGCGATGATGAACTGAAAGCTAGGTAAATACTGAGCCTGTCTGTAGAGGAACTTTAGTCTGGCATTCGCTTTCTTTGCTACGCTGTTCCCTATCAATTCTCCTGTCATGCATGGGTCGAAGGGGATTCCCAGATATTTTACTAAGGAAACTGAAACCATTCTCAGTTTATGTTTCGTGCCAAAAAGTATAACTTCCATTTTTTCGAGGTGTAACGATAGTTTGTCTACTCTTTGCTACAGAACTACAGTTCCAGGGTTAAAACAGACACACACACACATATATATATATATATATATATATATATATATATATATATATATATATATATATATATATATATATATATATATACATGATGAATATTGCAACGAGGAGAAGGCTGGAGGCAGTGGAAATGTCATGTCTGAGGGCAATGTAAGGTGTGAATATAACGCAGAGAATTCGTAGTTTGGAAATTTAGAGGAGGTGCGGGATTACCAAAACAATTATCCAGAGGGCTGTCGAGCGGTTGAGGTGGTTCAGACATACAGAGAGAATGGAACAAAACAGAATGACGTCGAGAGTGTATAAATCTTTAGTGGAGGGAAGGCGGGTAGGAGTCGGTCTAGGAAAGGTTGGAGGGAGGGGGTACAGGGGGTTTTGTGTGCGAGGGGCTTGAACTTCCAGCAAGCATGCATGAGCGTATTTGATAGGAGAGAATGGAGACAAATGGTTTTTAATAGCTGATGTACTGTTGGAGTGTGAACAAAGTAACATTTATGAAGGGATTCAGGGAAACCGGCAGGCCGGACTTGAGTCCTGGAGATGGGAAGTACAGTGTCTGCATTCTGAAGGAATGCAGTTTTATAACTGTAGTGAAAAGCATCCCTCTGGCAAGACAGTGATGGAGTGAATGATGAAAGTTTTTCTTTTTCGGCCGATGTGTTAATAATAAAATATAATTATATATATATATATATATATATATATATATATATATATATATATATATATATATATATATATATATATATATATATATATATATAGTGCCGAATGGCAAAAATTTTGAGTTAAATAGCAATGCACTTCTTGCCGGACAGGGTAAGCGAAAACTTGTGTATGCACTAATTTCACAAAAATCATTCTGAATCTAACGAAAAAAACATATTTCGTTGTGTTTTTTAATTATTAAATTATTGTAAACTTATATAAAATATGTTTAGTTGGATTAGGCTAAATTAAATTTCGCTTGTTTTAATAAGGTTAGGTAAGTTTCCTAAAGTTCTTTTGGTACAAAAACATTAATATTTATATTAACATATAAAAATTTAACTAAATGTACAAGAGAACATTTTTAGAAAGGAACTATTGCTATTTGACCAGTTTTACCTATTCGGCAGGATATATATTATATATATATATATAATATATACACTGACAGATGATTTCACATTTGGATGGATTCAGGATGAGACCCGTTTCCTGTCCTCATGTCATCACCTGTGTAAGATCATCTAGCAGGGACTCCTTTGTACCTGCAAGTGTGACATCATCCAGGAACCAGATGTTTACCTCACTGGTCAGTCTGACTGATTTCCCTAACCGCTATACAGAAGAGAAATGGTGCAAGAGGATCCCCTTGCTGGACACCCTCTGATAATGTGATATCATGCTCTTCAAACAGGAGCATTGATTCCTTGCTATATCCAACTGAAAAGAAAGGGAAGAGACCAGAGAAATGTTCTTGTGCAGCTGCTAATACCATATCTCTTTTCAGGAGATTAAATGTATTCTTGATATCAAATTTTACCACTGCGTTGTCCTCAGGCATGTTGTTGATATATGCCCTTGTTGCATGAACCACTGCTCTACTTCCTTGAGAGACCCCAAAGTCAAGCTGATTTAACTGAGGCATCATGGCTGCCTCTGCACGAATACTTCAGCAGCTTTGGAAACGAGGAGGCAAAAAGTGTTGCCTACTGCAATTGACCTGATTCCTCCATCCTTCTTTTTAAGGGCACACAGTGATGCACCAAAAGAGAGAGGTTTAATTTCATCAGGAGTCAGACCAGCCAAGGAATTGTTGACGAACCTTGTGATCTCTCAATGCAGTGTTTCTGCAATCTCCCCAATAACTGGATTAACCATTACCTTTTAAATGCTGTGGCCTTATTCCAGTGTAACTCCCAGCAGAGCCAGACAGGAACGACATTATTGCTTTGTAAATGTTCGAGTCTTCCACAATCAATGGTTCCATAGTAAGGACAGAGGTGTTGGAACTGTTGGTGCCCCTGGTTTCCCTAGCAGGGAGTTTTCTTCTAAGTGCTTCAGCAGTGTCTGCATCCCTGGGGGCAACTGTAACAATTCTGATTGCCCCCACTGTGTTGCCATTTTCAATTTTCTTGCTTACCTGGACTCTGATTTTTTTTGCTGTCAGTGGATTGACTGGGGATCCTGCCTCTCCCATTCTTGTATTGCTGGAGAAGGCAGATGAGGTTATCAGGTCTAGGAAAGTCTCTTAAGGCTTTAATGAGCATTGAGGTTAGCTTTTTTCCCCTACTTTCTGGAACAGCAAAGAAGACATTGCCAGTAAGTAGTAAGTTGTGTCATGCCTTGATGGTTGGTCGACCATTTAGGATAGTGGAACCATCGTTTACTTTTTTTAAGAGGTCTGTAAGTTTCCCGGCTGCGTGTGAATGGGCTGGTTTAGGAATATGTGTGAGTGTCCTGGTACCTGTTGCTTTGTTTCTAAGATATTATCTGATGAGATGAGATCTGTTGGAGTGGGTTCAGGTGCCTCAAGTGTCTCTGGATCATCACTTTCCACTGGAGGACATCCTGAACCATGGCAGCTACCGTGTTTGCGAAGGAAACCATTAGAGTTGAGACAACGAAGCAGTAAACACAACCGACACTTGCCTCTCCTAGTATTGCCAGCTGTGTCATTTCCATGGCTGCTTGCTTCCTCCTGACTGGCATCCATCTGGCTAGCTAGACTGTAGGAGTGGAGTACGACATGCTGGGTGGCTATGGTACATGGAAGGTAGTGAACTTGACGGTGATGACCTGGTGGGGTTTGAGGTGCTGGGAGGGGAAAACTGCCCTCCTCAATAGCGGTGCCGCTTGGAGTTGGGTGGGGCAGGTGCTGGTATTTAGGTGGGGCAGGCACAGGTTGGGTGGCAGTAGCCCGGGGAGAGGGGTGAGGGGAGTACAATACACATGGACTTGTACACTATATATTTTTCACACTGTATTACAATACACACGATGTTAGTTGTTTCCCATGTACATCATGAACGATATGGGCATGTGAACTGCTGAGCCCCTCTGAGTTACCTCATTTTCACCTATACACAGCGCCTCTTTTCCCTCTCCTGTAGCTAGGGAGAGGCGGCACTGACTCGTCGCTCCCTCATTAACATTAATCCCACATTGTTTTTCCATAACATATTCCTCTAATTATTCCATGCATCGACACGTAATCATTTCTAAGTTAACTGGAAGCATGACGCATGGTGCTGGAGGTGAATGTTTTTGTGAGAGCTTTTCGAGGTTTGTATATAAAATAATCTTGGCCAGCACTCACCGACAGTGTAGGCCTTATTCTCCCCCACCCCCACTGGCCGTCTTCCCTACTACCACTACTCATCAACCCTCACAAACTGCACAATACTTCCAATATTTATATTGAAACGATGCACTGGAATGTCTTCTCGCTGCACTGGCATCTTCCCAGAATATTCACACTGAGTCCTGTTCAGTCTTAATTTGGTCATCTTCTTTGATCAGGAGTTATGATTGAAAATCTCGCAGCTAGCCTGCCACTCATATATATATATATATATATATATATGTCGTGCCGAATATGTAAACCTGGTCAATTAGCAAGAACTCATTTAAAATTAAGTCCTTTCTAAAAATTTCTCTTATACATTTAAAGTTATATTTTTTTTCATTAATGTTAATGTAAAAATTTTTAATTTTGCACCAAAAGAATCTTAGAAAACTTACCTATCCTTATTATAACAAGAACAATTTATTTTAGCCCAACCTAACTAAATATATTTTAGATTTGTTTACAATAATTTAATACTAAACAAACTCAAGGAAATATACTTTTTTCGTTAGGTTCAGAATGATTTTGGCGAAATTATTGCATACACAAATTTTCACTTGTCCTATATGGCAAGATGAGCGTTGCTATTAAAGCCAAGATCGCAAGTTCTGCCTATTCGGCACGACATTATATATATATATATATATATATATATATATATATATATATATATATATATATATATATATATATATATATATATATATATATATATAAACCACGGTGACCACGTGGCCTGGCTGGCAGAGCTCATGCTTGACACACGGAGGGCCCAGGCTCGCTTCCCGGTGGGATGGAAACAGTTCGACGTGTTTCCTTACACCTGTTGTCCTGTTCTCCTGGCAGCAAATAGGTAGGTACCTGGGTATTAGTCGGCTGGTGTGGGTCGCATCCTGGGCGACAAGATTGAGGACCCCAGTGGAAATAAGACAGACAGTCCTCGATCTTATCCAGGGTGGCTAATCCTCCAGGTTTAAAAATCCCAACGAAATCTTATCTTAGCCTAAATAGTGGAAGTGTTGTGCAGTTTGTGTGATGGTTGATGAGTGGTGGTAGTGGGGAAGATGGTCAATGGGGCTGGGGTAATGTAAGGCCTACGCTGTGTGTATAGGTGCCGCCCAAGATTATCATATATACAAACCTCTAAAAGCCTTCCTAAACACATCTTACATCCAGCACCATGCGTCATGCTTACAGTTTATTTAGAAATGAATACGTGTCGATGCATGGAATATTTAGAGGCATGTGTTTGAGAAAATCAATGCGGTTGTGGAAATTTGTCTGTACTGCCTCCAGGTGAGTTGTCTACCCTAGCAAGCTCTGTTGACACTGAGCCCTGAGGCTGGTACCTCAGCCTCACAAGTGGCTTATTGGACACACTTCCATATATGACTGATGTTGCAAGAAATCGCGCCTGCATGCATGAATAAAGGACTAACTTACTTGGTATTGGAGAATATATCCCGGTCTTCAATCTCCCTAAGCTTTAGCCCCTCTGGACTTCCCCTCAGAACCACATGCAACCGGGGACCTTAATTCCTGCAATATTCAGTCAGTATTAGTGACCTGCATGCACCTCAGAAATTCCTGTTTCCAAGGGGATGTGTATCCCCTAGTATAACTATGCAGAAAGTGACACTAGCTTCTTTAACAACGAGGGGAAGCCGGTACGTACTGGTCATCGGCCGTCCGACTGCACAAAGACCCATAGCTCAACTCGCAATTTCCCAAGAAACTGGCCAGAATACTGAGAAAGAAAGGGAGGTCTTGTCTTACTGTATGGGCCTGATGGAAGAGGTCATCTACAGTACTTCGAGGTGCCTCCACCAGATTTCCCCAGGGCCTAGTATGTGAACATCAGGCACACTGCCTGATGTTCCCGGCAGTGTGCCTCGCTCGGAGTTTTGACAAAGAAGAAGGCACTGAGGTCTCAAAACCCCATGTTTCGACGTTCAAACTTGGGCTGCCAGTTCTCCCTAACTAACATAGCCTAGTGTCTGCCTATATTACTGGCCTATTACTACCTATGTTAAGGTCTTAGGTCTACATTATTGATATCTACAGTTGCCTCAATAGTTCTAATATTAGTTTACTAACAGTATAAAGTACCTACCTCTTCCTTAAAGGGTAAGTATCATTTAAATGTACCTTCCAACCACCTTCGCCAACCCGGGTGTATGTGTGTGTGTTTTGCGTGGATGTAAGGCCCCCCCCCAACTCACACGTTCTATCAGTGACATGTTGGGACCTTCATACTGCGTATTTACCCTGTTGGGACTTAGGACCGAATAAGTTTCAACACCCTCCCGCCAGAAAAGGTAGCCGCTGGGCTCAAGTTCAGAGCCCTCCCAGTGGGCTCTGGACTTGAGCGCCGTTCGACGGGTCGTCCAACCACTCTGGTTGGTCAGCCTCTGGTCTAACTTCTCCTGTCCTGGTCCCATCATGTGG
Organism: Cherax quadricarinatus; assembly: GCF_038502225.1. Classification (NCBI taxonomy): domain Eukaryota; kingdom Metazoa; phylum Arthropoda; class Malacostraca; order Decapoda; family Parastacidae; genus Cherax; species Cherax quadricarinatus. Next base: position 24,290,816 of record NC_091354.1, read on the forward strand.
ACCTCGAGAGGCAAAAGCTTGTTGATGGGCCTCATGGTCTCGGCACCCTTCATTCTCATCTTCACCATTCTCAACCATCCAGCCTTATTTGGGTGGGTCGACACCACCAGGCCTAGAGGCCAGTATGTCCTGGGTGCCTCAGTTTCTACTACCACCAGGTCCCCTTGACTCAGCATCATCTTGTTTGCCTCGGGGTCAGCCCCATAGAAATGTTCTCGCAGAGCTGTCAGATAATCACTGCGCCACACCTGGTTCCGTTTGTCCAGGATGTTCGCCAGTCAACTGTGACTCTTGTGTAGTTCTTCATTGATGGGGGACCATCTGGCTCATAATAATAATAATGCTCCTTGGAAGACTGGCTCAAGATTGCGGGGAAGGGCTCAATCCTCCTTCCAAACAGTATGTGATTGGGGGTGAGAGATTCCTGCTCATCAATCCCATTTTGCACGTAGGTCAGGGACCTGTTATTGACTCTTGCCTCTATCTCTGCTAACACTGTCCTCAATTCATCAGTGCTCACTCTCTTGCCGTGCAAGACCTTCTGAATGCACCTTTTTACTGTGCCCTCCATGCTTTCATAGAAACCCCCTTGCCAGGGCACTCTGGGAACTATGAACTTCCACTCACACTCTGTTTTCTTCAGATATTCTCGCACCTCTCCGTTGTCCATAAGATTCCTGAAGACTATCAGCTGCTCTGAAGCTTGCACCACTGTCTGAGATAATCAATCGTGGGCAAGAGAATCTAGCTGTAAACCTCCTGAACATCTTCACAAAAGTCTTTGTAGACGTATCTTGTGCCAACTCCAAATGTGCAGCTCAAGTAGTTGCACAGGTAAACAGGCAGACATATACCTTCTGGGCGCCTACCCTATCGTCTCCTGGGTTCTTCAACGTGATAGCCCCGGTATAGTCTATTCTCACAGTCTCAAAGGGCCTGTCACTATGTACTTGCTCCTGAGGCAGCGGTGGTGGATCTGGGTACGGTAGGGTCCTCCCATCGTACCGCCGGCAGACAGTGCAACTCTTTATCACCCTTTTGATGGCAGCTTGGCCCTTCAGCACCCAGTAATTTTGAAGAAGGCAGGTAGTGATATCTCCAAACCCCCCCATGCATGGTCCTCTGATGAGCATCACATATCAATAATTCTGGCACCCACCCCTCCTTTCCCAGTAACACGGGATACTTGGCCCCATAACTGAGCTTAGAGTTTTATAGTCTTCCCCTGCATCTTATCAGCCCAGCATGATCTAGGAACAGTCCCAATGAGTAGACCAATTTACCATTCCCTGAGCCGCTGTTGGGCACAAGACTTGACGTCATATCCTGCTGCCCAGCCGCCAGTACCTCCAGAACTCTTGGAAACCTCTCCCTTTGGTACTGCCGTATCCAATACTCTCTGGGACCCACGAGTGACAGCTGTCGTCCTCTGCTTACCTTGTTATGCAACTTCCTCACAAATCGATATACCATTTCTGTGACTCCTATAAGTTTCCTCCAAGAGGACTAGCATCTGGGGTCAAATAGTTCAGTGTCGGGTTCCCCCACAAATGCACTATGCTGCTGGTTGTCTCCCCGAATTTCTGCTTTGGCCAGCACTCCTTTGCTGGTAACCAGTCCGGACCTTTGAACCAAATCCCGCTTTTACTCAGCTTTTTGTGTGTCACCCCTCGGCTTATCAGGTCAGCTGGGTTTTGACCTGTAGGCACATACATAATTGTTGATGCTGACTGTAGCTCCTGTATCTCTCTCACCCGTTTCCTGACATAGGGGAGCTTGGACTTGACGTTCTGGACCCACTGTAAGGGCACCTCTGAGTCTGTCCGTATATAGGTGTGTGTCACCCTCAGGTTACTCAACACCTCCTTCACATACTTCCCCAGTCTTGCTCTCAGCAACATCACTGTGAGCTCTAGCTTTAGGATCGAGCAATCCTTTAGGGGTGTCACCCACGCACTGCTGGTGGCCAGATTGACCTGGTCCCCAACCACCAAGTATGCTGCAGCCCCATAGGCTCTGGAGGAGGCATCACAGAAGACATGCAAGTCATAGTCTTGCCCAGTGCACCCGAGGGACCTGGGGAATGTGAACTCATGCAATTCTGCTAGATCTTTGCTAACCAGATCCCACTCCTGGCAGACGGTTTCTGGCAGTGGGTCGTCCCAACCTAGGTTTAGCTCCCAGGTCTGTTACACTAGCATCCTCCCTCGAATCGTAATGGGTGTCAACATACCCAAAGGGTCGAAGGCAGTCTGCACTTTACTCAGCAAGGACCTCCTGGTCAGCTTCCCTTCCCCATCAGGCTTCCTCTTTAGTCTAAGTCTGTCTTTCTTGATTTCCCTTTCCAGTCCCAACACCGATGTTACCTCAGGTACTGAGTAGCCAGCATAATCACGTTCCACCATGCCTCGCAATGTGGGATTGTTACCCATTCTCTCAATGACATGTTAGCTGAGAGCATCTCCTGATTAGACTCTTGGGAAATGTCCATCAACAGCCTCTCATCTGAGGTGATCCCTTGCATGTTGTCTACGTAAAATAGGGTCTTCAATAATTCTTTGAGAGGGCTGTTACAATTCGCAAGATGGTAGAAAATGGTAGCCTCCAACAAGAATGGTGAACTAGTAGCGCCAAACAACACCATCCTGAATCTATAGGTTTCATACCCTTGCTCGGGCACCTCCCTGTTAGCCAACCACAAGAACCTTGTGTAGCCCCTATCTTGTGACTGCAACCCGATATGCAGGAAGGCTTTACTGATATCAGCCGCATAGGCATACTGCTCTGTTCTGAACCTCAGCAACACATCCGCTAATTTCTGCAGAGAGGGCCCTGTGAGCAGACAATCGTTCAATGATGGCCTATGAGCTGCAGTTGAAGACCACTCTGATGGGAGTGGTTACCGACTTTTTGGTGACTGCCATGTGCAGAAGATAATGGGTGTTTTTCCCAGGGCTGGCATAGGGTACTTTCTCAATGAACCCGAGGGCCAATTGTTCCTTAATAATGTCACTGTATTTTCCCACAAGACCCTTCTTGGTCAGGCTGTTCACCAATGAGTTCAACTGATCCCATGCCTTTTTGAAATTAGTGGGCAGTGTTGGATGTACCAGTTTCCATGGGAGTCGCACCCAGTACTGTCCATCCTTGAACTGCACATGGTTCAAGGAATCTTGATAAGTCTCTTCATGTTCGGGGGGTGGCTGATCACCCTTAATCCCTACTACATCCAGGTCACATAGTTTATGGACTGGCTCACTGTTGGCTATGCCGACTTGTGTCTCTGATAGATCTTCATGCAGACCAATCCGCATCACGAGCACAGCCTCAGTCGCTGTAGTATCGGAGCCCCCCTTTCCCAGGGTCACAGGGAAGTGAGCCGGTATCCTGCCTCCTACGATATACCCCGCTGGAGTCCTGTACAGGCCAATACCCTTCTTGATAACCTTTCTTGTAGATATGAATTCGTCTATATAATCTCCTCCTACCAAAATTTGTACATTACTGACGTTTTCTATGGCGATGTCTGGTTCTGTCAGCTTCATACCTAACTCCTTAAAACGTTTCACTGCTGCAGCCAGTCCCTTGGTGGTAATGATATTGGGCAGCCTCTTCACTATCAAGGCTGAAATTTTCCGTCGATGCCCGACTAATCTGACTGTCACATCAACAACCAGATATGACCTGTTAAGGTTCTGTCGAACATTGGTAAATTCAACTGGGGCAACCTGGGCAACACATTAACCGGCGGGTGGCTGTTCATGCTCCCTGAAATATTGGCTGCCCCTGCCATACCAGCCTTCAAAGTCTTTATTAACATAAGAACATAAGAAAGGAGGAACACTGCAGGAGGCCTGCTGGCCCATACTAGGCAGGTCCTTTACAATTCATCCCACTAACAAACATTTGCCCAACCAAGTTTTCAATGCCACCCAAGAAATAAGTTCTGATGTGAAAGTCCCACTCAAATCCAACCCCTCCCACTCATGTACTTATCCAACCTAGATTTGAAACTACCCAAAGTCCCAACCTCAATAACCCAACTAGGTAGACTGTTCCACTCATCAACTACCCTATTTCCAAACCAATACTTTCCTATGTCCTTTCTAAATCTAAACTTATCTAATTTAAATCCATTACTGCGGGTTCTCTCTTGGAGAGACATCCTCAAGACCTTATTAATATCCCCTTTATTAATACCTATCTTCCACTTATACACTTCGATCAGGTCTCCCCTCATTCTTCGTCTAACAAGTGAATGTAACTTAAGAGTCTTCAATCTTTCTTCATAAGGAAGATTTCTAATGCTATGTATTAATTTAGTCATCCTACGCTGAATGTTTTCTAACGAATTTATGTCCATTTTGTAATACGGAGACCAGAACTGAGCTGCATAATCTAGGTGAGGCCTTACTAATGATGTATAAAGCTGCAGTATGACCTCTGGACTTCTGTTGCTTACACTTCTTGATATAAATCCCAGTAATCTATTTGCCTTATTACGTACGCTTAGGGATTGCTGTCTTGGTTTAAGGTTGCTGCTCACCATAACCCCCAAGTCCTTTTCGCAATCTGTATGGCTAAGTTCTACATCATTTAACTTATAAGTACTAGGGTTATGGGCACTCCCAAGCTTCAGAACCTTGCATTTATCTACATTGAACTGCATCTGCCACTTTTCTGACCAAGAATAGAGTTTGTTTAAATCCTCCTGAAGTTCCATAACATCTACGTTTGAATCAATTATCCTACCTATCTTTGTGTCATCGGCGAATTTGCTCATATCACTAGTAATTCCCTCATCAAGATCATTGATATATATTATAAACAACAACGGGCCCAAGACTGATCCCTGTGGAACGACACTTGTTACAGATCCCCACTCAGATTTAACCCCATTTATGGACACTCTCTGCTTCCTGTCAGTGAGCTATGACTCGATCCACGAGAGCACTTTTCCCCCAATGCCATGAGGTTCCTCGGGTCAGCTCACTGACAGTGATAAGGAAATGTGTAGAATTTTTAACACATACTTCCTCTCAGTTTTTACACAGGAGGATACCAGCGATATTCCAGTAATGATAAATTATGTAGAACAGGACGATAATAAACTGTGTACTATTAGGGTCACAAGTGACATGGTCCTTAGGCAAATAGATAAATTAAAACCTAACAAATCCCCAGGCCCTGATGAACTGTATGCAAGGGTTCTAAAGGAATGTAAAGAGGAGCTTAGCACACCTTTGGCTAATCTTTTCAACATATCACTACAAACTGGCATGGTGCCAGATAAGTGGAAAATGGCAAATGTGATACCTATTTTCAAAACAGGTGACAGGTCCTTAGCTTCGAACTATAGACCAATAAGCCTAACCTCCATAGTGGGAAAATTTATGGAATCAATAATTGCCGAGGCAGTTCGTAGCCACCTTGAAAAGCATAAATTAATCAACGAATCTCAGCATGGTTTTACAAAGGGGCGTTCCTGCCTTACGAATTTATTAACTTTTTTCACTAAGGTATTTGAGGAGGTAGATCATGGTAATGAATATGATATTGTGTATATGGACTTCAGTAAGGCTTTTGACAGGGTCCCACATCAGAGACTATTGAGGAAAATTAAAGCACATGGAATAGGAGGAGAAATTTTTTCCTGGATAGAGGCATGGTTGACAAATAGGCAGCAGAGAGTTTGCATAAATGGGGAGAAATCAGAGTGGGGAAGTGTCACGAGCGGTGTTCCACAGGGGTCAGTGTTGGGCCCCCTGCTGTTCACAATCTACATAAACGACATAGATGAGGGCATAAAGAGCGACATCGGCAAGTTTGCCGATGACACCAAAATAGGCCGTCGAATTCATTCTGACGAGGACATTCGAGCACTCCAGGAAGATTTGAATAGACTGATGCAGTGGTCGGAGAAGTGGCAGATGCAGTTTAATATAGACAAATGCAAAGTTCTAAATGTTGGACAGGACAATAATCATGCCACATATAAACTAAATAATGTAGATCTTAATATTACGGATTGCGAAAAAGATTTAGGAGTTCTGGTTAGCAGTAATCTGAAACCAAGACAACAGTGCATAAGTGTTCGCAATAAAGCTAATAGAATCCTTGGCTTCATATCAAGAAGCATAAATAATAGGAGTCCTCAGGTTGTTCTTCAACTCTATACATCCTTGGTTAGGCCTCATTTAGATTATGCTGCACAGTTTTGGTCACCTTATTACAGAATGGATATAAATTCTCTGGAAAATGTACAAAGGAGGATGACAAAGTTGATCCCATGTATCAGAAACCTTCCCTATGAGGATAGACTAAGGGCCCTGAATCTGCACTCTCTAGAAAGACGTAGAATTAGGGGGGATATGATTGAGGTGTATAAATGGAAGACAGGAATAAATAAAGGGGATGTAAATAGTGTGCTGAAAATATCTAGCCTAGACAGGACTCGCAGCAATGGTTTTAAGTTGGAAAAATTCAGATTCAGGAAGGATATAGGAAAGTACTGGTTTGGTAATAGAGTTGTGGATGAGTGGAACAAACTCCCAAGTACCGTTATAGAGGCCAGAACGTTGTGTAGCTTTAAAAATAGGTTGGATAAATACATGAGTGGATGTGGGTGGGTGTGAGTTAGACCTGATAGCTTGTGCTACCAGGTCGGTTGCCGTGTTCCTCCCTTAAGTCAATGTGACCTGACCTGACTAGGTTGGGTGCATTGGCTTAAGCCGGTAGGAGACTTGGACCTGCCTCGCATGGGCCAGTAGGCCTTCTGCAGTGTTCCTTCGTTCTTATGTTCTTATGTTCTTATGTTCTTAACAGTCTATGGTGCGGAACTCTATCAAAAGCCTTACTAAAATCTAAGTAAATAATATCAAATTCTTTATTGTGGTCAACAGCCTCAAAAGCTTTGCTGAAGAAAGTTAATAAATTAGTTAGACAAGACCGGCCTCTTGTGAATCCATGCTGAGTATCATTAATCAAGCTATGCTTATCGAGATGGCTTCTTATAATCTCAGCTATAACTGACTAGTAATTTGCCAACAATTGAGGTCAGGCTTATTGGGCGGTAATTTGACGGTAACGACTTGTCCCCTGTTTTAAAAATAGGAGTTACATTAGCCATCTTCCACATATCAGACACTACACCTGTTTGAAGAGATAAATTAAAAATATTAGTTAATGGTTCACAGAGTTCCATTTTGCATTCCTTAAGAACCTTTGAAAAAACCTCATCAGGACCCGGCGACTTATTTTGCTTCAGTCTGTCTATCTGCTTCACAACCATCTCACTAGTGACTGTGATGTTACATAATTTGTCTTCTTCTAGCCCACTGTAAAAATTAATTACTGGAATATTGTTAGTGTCTTCCTGTGTAAAAACTGAGAGAAAATAATTATTTAAAATCAAGCACATTTCATTCTCTTTGTCAGTAAGGTGCCCATAGTTATTTTTAAGGGGACCTATCTTATCTCTAACTTTTGTTCTATAGACCTGGAAAAAACTTTTTGGGTTAGTTTTAGAATCCCTAGCAACTTTAATTTCATAGTCCCTTTTAGCTTTTCTTATCCCCTTTTTAATGTCCCTCTTAATGTCAATATACTGATTCATAAGATGACCCTTACCTCTTTTGATACGCCTATAAATTCCTTTCTTATGCCCTAGTAGATATTTGAGCCTATTATTCATCCATTTTGGGTCATTTCTATTTGATCTAATTTCTTTATATGGGATAAAAGCTCTTTGAGCAGCATGTATAGTGTTCAGAAAACTGTCATATTGATAGCTCTCTTCGTTACCCCAGTCAACAGATGATAAGTGTTCTCTAAGCCCATCGTAATCTGCTAAGCGAAAATCTGGGACTGTTACTGAGTTATCGCTACTATCGTACTTCCATTCAATGCTAAATGTAATTGATTTGTGGTCGCTAGCACCCCGTTCCTCTGAAATTTCTAAAGTATTAACAAGGGATTCATTGTTTGCCATAACTAAGTCAAGCAGGTTATTTCCCCTTGTAGGTTCTGTCACAAACTGCTTCAAAAAACAATCCTGAAATACTTCTAAGAAGTCGTATGATTCTAAATTCCCAGTCAAGAAATTCCAATCAACATGACTAAAGTTAAAGTCTCCTAGAATTACTACATTATCGTGCCTTGTGGCCTTAACAATTTCCTCCCATAGTAGCTTCCCTTGGTCCCTATCTAAGTTTGGGGGACGGTATATCACTCCTAAAATCAGTTTTTCATGCCCCTCTGAAAATTCTATCCAAACAGACTCTGTATGTGTTACTTCACACTTAATACCCGTTTTTATGCAACAGTTCAAGCGATCTCGGACATACAATGCCACCCCACCCCCCTCCCAATACTTCTATCTTCTTGGAACAATTTAAAACCCTGAATATGACATTCCGCAGGCATGTCCCGACTTTTTGAATTAAACCACGTCTCAGTTAAGGCAAATACATCAATGTTACCTACACTAGCAACTAATCTCAACTCGTTCATCTTATTCCTAGCACTACGGCAATTAGCATAATAAACATTGAAAGACTCTCCTTTCTCTTTACCCTTCCTGCTCATTTCTATTTTTCTACTAAACCTATTACTGTCCTTATCACCCAAGGTCCCTGGGTTTTCAATATCTATCTCGTTCTTATTATTACTAGTTCCCCTAGAACTCGTAATATTACTACACTGGGACTTCACTGTTTTCCTGCCAAAACCCATACCACTAACTGTTCCTAGTTTAAAGTCCTAACTGCTCCCTCCACTGCAGTTGCCAGTGCTCCCACCCCACACCTAGATAAGTGAACCCCATCCCTAGCATACATGTCATTTCTGCCATAGAAGAGATCCCAGTTGTCAATGAATGTTACCGCATTTTCCTTACAGTATTTGTCCAGCCAGCAATTGACACCAATTGCCCTGGACAACCATTCATTTCCAACTCCCCTCCTTGGCAAAATACCACATATGAGAGGGTTCCCACCCTTACTTCTAATTATTTCTATTGCTGACCTATACCTGCTAATCAGGTCCTCACTCCTACGTCTGCCAACATCGTTGCCTCCAGCACTGAGACAGATATTAGGATTGCTCCCATTACCTCTCATGATGTCATCCAGACGGCTAACAATATCCTCCATCCCAGCCCCAGGAAAGCAAACTCTCTGTCTCCTACTCCTGTCCTTCAAGCAGAACGCCCTATCCATATACCTAACTTGGCTGTCCCCAACAACAACAATATTCGTACCTTCCTTAATGTCTTTCGTCGTGACGTTCCCAGTATTCAACTCACATTCGTCGGGTAGCACTGAGAAGGTATTGGATGTTTCCACAACAGTTTCCACGGCAGTCTCTTTCTTCTTCATCGTTTCTACCTTTCCATTCGTCTTCTTGATCGTCAACTTCTTTCCCTGCTGTCCAGCCACTGACCAGTTTCCCTTCTTGACCTGAGGACTCAAAACAGGAGGACTTCTCCGAATCTTTTTGTTTTCCTGAAGAGTTTCATCTCTGCTTTACACTCTGCCCTTCGTTCGTCACATTCCTTCTGAACTACCTTGATTGTATCGTCAGACTCACCTGCAGCATAGGCCTCTGTCTCATAAAGGATAAATGATTTCTCAAAGGCCTCCAGCCTTTCCTCCAAAGGTTTCAGGCAACTCTCTAGCTCCTCACAGTCTACATCTTGATCTTGCCTGGCAATATGACACTCCTCACGTGCTTTGTTTAGGCATCCCTTATAGGCTCCCATAGACTGCTTTAGATGACTTACCATTGAGACAGCTGGTACTCCATCTTCTCCCATCATAGTCGAGGTTTAGTTAAGAGCACGGCACTAATTTGTACTTCAATTAGCCCACCCCACTGCACGAAATGGTATTAGGGAAGAATGAACGAGTCTCAAGGCCCCTCGACAAGCTTAACGACTCCCTTTATTATACTGACTACTCTGAATTAAAATGTACACTGTTAGCTCTCAAACCTAACTGAAAGGTATATCAATGTGAAAGCTTAACCTAGCAATTTCCTGTACAATGTCAGCAAATTATTACAGGAGTTAAGCTAGTCTCGGGTACAAATCACAAATCGCACATTAAAATGTCATTGATACTGAAAATCACACAATAAAAATGCAGTCTTTGCAAATTAAAAATCAATTGATTAGCACAAATAAATTCAACAATTCAACTTATGAAACAGTAAATAAATAATGTGTGTAAACAGCTTGGCCTAACTGTGCCCAGCTTACTTAGTCTGGCATGATTGGTTAGATAAGGTAAATCCAAACCTAACTTCTATAACTGTTGAAATTAGTGTGCAGCTATAGCCTAAACCTGACTTTAGAACTCACTGTAAATAATAACTAGGTTAAATCTGTTCTAGCTACTACAACTGTTGTAAATATTGCACAAGCCTAACTTAACTGTGGCTACCTTGCAAATCCACTGCAAGTAATTAGCATACAAGTCTCCTACCCTGCTTTACTTGTAATCACTGTAAATAATTAAATTCACAAACTTCTCTAGCTTATCTGGCCTGCCTGTAAATTACTGTAAATAATAACTTCTGTGTATAGTCAGCTTGGCCTAGCCTCTGTGTAAGTCTCTGGGCTTAGGTGTGCTAACTTAACCTAACTTTGATAATCTCTGGTTCCTAACTGTGGCCTAGCTATGTTAATTTAACCTAGCTATTCCACATCATGGTTAGAAGGACCACTTGTGGAAATTTGTCTGTACTGCCTCCAAACGAGTTGTCTACCCTAGCAAGCTCTGTTGACACGGAGCCCTGAGGCTGGTACCCCAGCCTCACAAATGGCTTATAGGACACATTTCCATAAATGACTGATGTTGCAAGAAGCCCCCCAACTCAGACGTTCTATCCGTGACATGTTGGGACCTTCATACGGCGTATTTACCCTGTTGGGACTTAGGACCGAATAAGTTTCAACAGTGGTGTTGAAAGTAACGAAGCAGTGTGACTAGTCAGTGCCGCCTCCCCTACGTCACAGGAAAGGCGGAAGATAGTTCTGCCTCCCCCACGTCACGGGGGAGGGGGAAGAGGCCGGAGTGTAGGTTAAATAATAATAATAATGTCTTTATTTACTACAAGTACATGTACAAGGTATACAGGCCTAATTGACATCAATGACATACAACTATATAAAAAGCCCCTTGTTATGCAGAGCATTTTGGGCAAATTAAGTCAGTTTTGTCCCAGGATGCAACCCACACCAGTCGACTAACTCCCAGGAACCCATTTTACTAATGGGTGAAAATAGTCAACTGGTGTAAAGAAACACGCTCAATGTTTCTACCCTCGCTGGGAATCAAACCCAGACCCTCACTGTGTGAAGCAAGAGCTTTAGCCACCAGGCCACGGGACACTACTCTTCCATGCACCATACCAACTCCAAATCCATGCTCCACTTAGCATGTTGTACCCTTGTGTTACACTCTAGCCAGCTAGATGGATGCCAATCAGGAGGAAGCAAGCAGCCAGGGAAATGGCACAGCCGGCAATTCAAGGAGAGTGTTGATCGTGCTTACAGAATCGTGTTTTCAACACCAATGGTTTCTTCTAATAATATGGTAGCTGCCCAGGTTCAGGATGTCCTCCCATGTAAAGTACCAGGTACCAGGACACTCGCACATATTCCCAAAGCAACCCTTCCACACGCAGCTGGGCAGCTCACAGACCTCTTAAAAAAGTAAACGATGGTTCAACTATCCTAACTGCTCCACCAGCCATCAAGGCATAGCACAACTTGCTACTTTTTGGCAATGTCTGCTTAGCTGTGCTGGAAAGAAGGGGAAACAGGTTAGCCTCAGCAATCATTAAATCCTTAAGAGACTCTCCCAGAGCTGATAACCTCATTCGCCTTCCCCACCAACACATAATTAGGAGAGGAAAAACCCCTACTCATTCCACTGGCAATGAAAAAATAAGAGTCCAGATGAGCAAGAAAACTGAAGAGGGCAACACAGTGGGGGCAATCAGGATAATCAGAAGTGAAAATCCAATTGCTACCTGGGATGTTGACACTGTTGAAGCACTTGGAGACAAGAACCCTGCCAGGGAAACGGAGCACCAACAGTTCTAATATTCCAAGTCCCAACTGTGGAATCACTGTGTAAGATTCAGACGTTTATAAAGCAATTATGTAATTCCCGTCAACAATTTCTTGGTTGGTCTGAGTTTTGACGAAATTAAATCTTTATTTAATGGGGCATCATTTGTGACCTTAAAAAGAAGGATGGAGGAATTACACCATTTGCCCTGGGCAACACTTTCCGCTGTCTCTTTTCCAAAAACTGCCGTCCAAAGTATGTGCACAGAGGCGGCCATGATACTTTAACGAAACCAGCTTGACTTTGGGGTCCCTCAAAGAAGCGAAGCAGCGGTTCATACAACAAGGACATATATCAACAACCTGCCTGAAGACAATGCAGTAGTGGTGTGTGCAAGAATGGTATATAATACCGACAAGATGAAATTAAGACACATGTGCAACATCTGGGTATCTTTATTGTAGACGTTTCGCCATCCAGTGGCTTTATCAACACAAATTCCAGGACATAACTTGAAGACAGTAGGACTATATACAGAAGATTAGGTAATCAGTCCCTCAACCTAGCAGTAGGTGCGAAGAGCACCATAGTCGTGGAGATTCTGAAGAAGAAACAAGGAGCCTGGCGCTTATATACTAACGTCAGGTCAGGTGTAGCAGATGAAGGCATAGTCACTGGTAGGCAGGATTCCCCAGTGGAAGTAGGCCCTTCCCAAAGAGATGGGTTAGTTGTAGTAGTAGTTGTCGAAGTCAACTGCATCATTCTATTCAAATCTTCCTGGAGTGCTCTTATGTCCTCGTCAGAATTAATTCGTCGGCCTATTTTGGCGTCATCGGCAAACTTGCTTACATCGCTATTTATTCCTTCATCTATGTCGTTTATGTAGATTGTGAACAACAAGGGGCCCCACACTGACCCCTGTGGAACATCACTCATGACACTTCCCCATTCAGATTTCTCCCCGTTTATGCAAACTCTCCGCTGCCTATCTGTCAACCTTAATTTTCCTCAATAGTCTCTGATGTGGAACTCTATCAATAGCCTTACTGAAGTCCTTTCACATAATATCATATTCATTACCATGATCTACCTCCTCAAATACCTTATTGAAAAAAGTTAATAAATTTTGTAAGGCAGGGACACCCTTATGTAAGACCGTGCTGAGATTAGTTGATCAATTTATGCTTTTCAAGATGGCTATGAATTGCCTGATTTGAAAATAGGTATCACATTGTCATTTTCCACGTATGTGGCACTGTGCCAGTTTGTAGTGATATACTGAAAAGATTAGCCAAAGGTTTGCTAAGCTCCTCTTTGCTTTCCTTTTTAATCCTTGCATAGAGCTCATCAGGGCCTGGAAATTTGTTAGGTTTAAACTTATCTATTTGCCTAAGGACCATGTCACTTGTGACCCCTAATCGTGTATAGTTTATTATCGTCCCGTTTTATATAATTTATTATTTCTGGAAAATCGCTGCATATTCCAACATATTCCAAACGAAAAGTAAGGATGCAATGACACATGTAAAGGAGACTAAATTTGGGAAATTAGGGGGGTGAGGAACCAGGGGAGGGGGGGTGACAACGAAGACTGGGGGAGGGGTGATTCACCTGAGTACTGGAGGGAACACAACATAACTTGGAACCTACACGGGGACTGGAAGAAATCTACATGTGGACTGGAAGAAACCTACATGGGGACTGGAAGAAACCTACATGGGGGATTGTAAACCATATCGCGACATGGAGGACCATGGGAAAAGGCAGAACCCACACAGGGACTGGTGTTACTGTGGTGACTGGGGGTACCACCCAGACTAGGATAACTATGGTTACTGGGGGCGACCATGGGGACCACAGGAACTGGTGAAACGCGGAGACTAGGGACACCACAGAGACTGGTGGATCACGGAGACTAGGGACACCACGGAGACTGGTGGAACACAGGGACTAAGAGGGACCACCAGGACTGGTGGAACACATGACTGGGGGCACATGGATGACACGAGAACTTTGGGGGAACATGGGGACTGGAGCAAACAGGGACTGAGGGGGACCATCAGGACTGGTGGAGCACAAGGTCTGGGGGGACATGGGTACTGGAGGGAAAACGGGGACTGGGGAGACCACGGAAACTGGTGGAACACGGGACTGGTGGAGCATGGGGACTGGTGGAACACAGGGTTTGGGGAAAGACATAGACTGGGGGAAGATGGAGACTGGGGGAAGACAGGGACTGTGGGAAGATGGGGACTGAGGAAGAATGGGACTGAGGTTACTATGGGAAGTTGAGGACCACGGGGACTGAGGTTACTATGGGGACTGGGGGACCACGGGGACTGAGGTTACTATGAGGACTGGGGGAACCAAGGGGACTGAGGTTACTATGGCCCTAGGGGGACCACGGGGACTGAGGTTACTATGGGCCCTACTTGAAGTCTACCTAGAGAGCATTCCGGGGATCAACGCCCCCGCGGCCCGGTCCATGACCGGGCCTCATGGTGGATCAGGGGCTGATCAATGAGGCTGTTACTGCTGGCCAAACGAAGTTCAACGTACGAACCACATCTGGCTGATTTGAAACTGACTTTAGGTATCTCTCCAGCTCCCTCTTGAAGACAACCAGGGGCCTATTGGCAATTCTCCTTATGACTGGTGGGAGGCTGTAGAACAGTCTTGGGCCCCAGACACCTACTGTACTTTCTCTTAGTGTACCAATGGCGCTCCTGCTTTTCACTGGGGGTATGTTGCATCACCTGCCAAGTCTTTTGCTTTCATAAGGAGTGATTTCTGTGCTCAGATTAGGGACCAGTCCCTCCAGGCCCTGGGGGAACCACGAGGACTGAGGTTACTATGGGCCCTTAGGGGACCACACGGACTGAAGTTTCTATGGGCTCTGGGAGACCACAGGGATTGGGGTTACTATGGCCCTTAGGGGACCACAGGGACTGAGGTTACTATGGGCCCTGGGGGGGAGACCACGAGAACTAAGAAAACGTCAAAACCTTCTGTTCAGGTTGAGAAAACAAACAGGAAAACAAGATACATCAGTGTTTCACTCGAGATGGGAAAATACTAGTCAGGAAAACATCAACAGGACAACAATACACCATCTCAAATGAACATGATTTCTCTGCTTTCCTTAGATAAGCTGACATTTTTGTAACAGATTAGATAAGTGTCCTTAACACTTATATAAGTGTGGTGCATATAGTGTACGTTGCTATTACATTATTGTGCATTATTATTTTCTTTTACTACCTAATACCAGCTATCTCAAATACTTTTTACTTTTTTAATTGCTATTAATTGCTCAAAATTTTGTGTTGCAAGTCAAATAGTACTCCAAATTAATGTTACTCATGGTTGCTACCTGTCCATTTAATTCTGTTTACCACTACTTTTTATAGTCCCTTTTATATTGTGTGTGCAATTAGTGTATATTCTAATTACATTATTGTGCGAGTCCCAAAACTAATCTTTTGCTAGCTAGTACCAACTACCTCATATTTTTTTACTTTTTATACTGCAATTAATTGCTCAACTTATTTTACATTATAAATCAGATCTTACTCCCAAATCAATATTATATCATAGTGACTATCTGTCCGTTGAACTTTGTTTAACATTACTTAATTTAGTCCCTTGTATATTTTCTCCTTTATTTTAGCTTTATATAACTTTATATAACTACCTTAGTTCACATTTTCACAATTGTTAAAATAATCAAGGTGTTATTCTCAGGTGCTAAAGTGTAATAAGTTCATTATTTTGCCATTATATTCCCTAGCTCATTTATTTGATTACCACTTTATTTGTTCACCACAACTTATATTAGTCCCTTTTATATTGTCTCCTTTATTTTAACTTTAAAGTATTACCTTTAAAGTACTACCTACTATTATATACCCAAGCTCCATTATTTGTTCATCACTTCATTTGTTCACCACAAATTATTTTAGTCCCTTTTATATTGTCTCCTTTATTTTAGCTTTAAAGAACTACCTTAGCTCAAATTTTTACATTTGTTAAAATAATTCAGGTGCTATTTTTTAGCTTTAGAATATTTACTTTGTCTTATACTTAATTCTTACTATAAATTCACTCTACATCTTATGATTACAAGCATTGATCCTGATACCAACCTCTTATTGAATGACTTAAATGAATCAAACAGTAACTGTAATTACTACACAGCAGAACAATCAAAGGGACTTCTCAGAGCCAATAACAACATAACTGTCTAACTACATAATCAGATCGTTAAGCAAACATTACGATGACCTAATAGCATTACTAAATTCCCTGCATGCCAGTATGTCCATCATTACTCTCACCGAAACCTGGCTAAAGCTTGATACTACAGATGTCTATGTCATTCCTGGTTGCACAGCCATACACAACTGTAGGCCAGATCAACAAGGGGGTGGCACAGCTGTATACTACTTAGACCAGCTAGAATGTATCACTAATACTTGCACAAGGGATGAACATGGGGAATATATAATAGCTAAATTCAAATCCAAATACCTACAAAAACCTCTCACAGTGATAAACATCTACCGAGTACCACAGTCAAACATTAGCCGTTTCAGTGAAAACCTTGGAAGTATTGTAACTGATGCACGCATGAATGAAGATCATTTACTACTCTCAGGTGACTTCAATATAAATCTCCTGCATACCAGGACCCACACATTACTGAATTCACAAACACTATGAGTAACTGCTTGTTGCTACCAACAGTAACAAAACCTACAAGAATTACAGAGACTAGTGTTTCCCTGCTAGACCACATCTGGACCAACACCATATCCCCTTTAAAATCAGGCATAATCACAGTTAATACCACAGACCACTACCCTACCTTCCTCATAACTAATCTAGGCAAATTACCCCAAGACACTACTAAAGTCACTTTCAGACATCAAAATGGGGCAGCCATTAATAACTTCACAACAGCAGTGACAAACATTGACTGGCACACTGAGCTAGAAATATTTTTTATTATTTTTTTTTATTATCACACTGGCCGATTCCCACCAAGGCAGGGTGGCCCGAAAAAGAAAAACTTTCACCATCATTCACTCCATCACTGTCTTGCCAGAAGGGTGCTTTACACTACAGTTTTTAAACTGCAACATTAACACCCCTCCTTCAGAGTGCAGGCACTGTACTTCCCATCTCCAGGACTCAAGTCCGGCCTGCCGGTTTCCCTGAACCCCTTCATAAATGTTACTTTGCTCACACTCCAACAGCACGTCAAGTATTAAAAACCATTTGTCTCCATTCACTCCTATCAAACACGCTCACGCATGCCTGCTGGAAGTCCAAGCCCCTTGCACACAAAACCTCCTTTACCCCCTCTCTCCAACCTTTCCTAGGCCGACCCCTACCCCGCCTTCCTTCCACTACAGACTGATACACTCTTGAAGTCATTCTGTTTCGCTCCATTCTCTCTACATGTCCGAACCACCTCAACAACCCTTCCTCAGCCCTCTGGACAACAGTTTTGGTAATCCTGCACCTCCAAAACTGTTGTCCAGAGGGCTGAGGAAGGGTTGTTGAGGTGGTTCGGACATACATGAAAAACAGTACAGAATGGGTCACATAACCAGAGACCAAACAAAATATTACTCGTCAGTCCTAACCAGCCTGATAAGAAGGACAAAAAAATGTATTACAAGAACAGATTATCCAGTTTAAAAGGTTATATAAAAAAGACCTGGAAAACCCAATCAGAAATTCTAGGAACAAAAAAGATATCACGAAACAGCGCAATTGAACTAACAAAACCAGATGAACCCCATCTCCCACCAACTGAAACAGCAAACAGACTCAATGATTTCTTCTCCACCATAGGAGAAAACATTGCCAATAAAATCCTAAGCTCAAATACCCCACCCAATGACTACCTCACTGGCAACTACCCAAACACACTGTTCCTAGCTCCGACTATCCCAACAAAAGTCTCCCTTATTATCAACACACTAAAAAACAAGACAGGAGACTTAAATACCTTACCACCCTTTATATACAAAAAAGCATCGCAAGTGCTGTCACCAACCATTGCAACACTCTTTAACAAATCCATCAAATCCTCTACCTTCCCTACATTTCTCAAAATAGCAAGGGTCACCCCGATCCATAAAGGAGGAGACCAAACAGACTTGAATAACTATAGGCCAATATCCAACTTACACCCTCTCTCTAAAGTCTTCGAAAAATTAATTCATAAGCGAATCTAATCCTATCTCATCTCCCACAACATACTCAACCCCTGTCAGTTAGGGTTCAGGCCTAATAAAAATACAAATGATGCTATTATACACATGCTAGAACAAATATACACTGCACTAGAGAAAAAAGAAGTCCAGCTGGGAATCTTTATTGATTTACGTAAAGTTTTTGATACAGTTGACCACGACTTTCTCCACATAAAATTGTCGCACTATGGTATAAGAGGGCACTCCCTCAACTACCTCAAGTCATACCTCGGCAACAGAAACCAATATGTGTACACAAATGGAGCATACTCTTCTGCACAGCCAATTACAGTTGGTGTCCCACAGGGAAGTGTCCTTGGTCCTCTTCTCTTTCTCGTTTATATAAATGACCTACCAAATGCATCGCAACTGCTCAAACCCACACTATTTGCAGATGACACTACATACGTTTTATCTCACCCAAGCCCAGTCATGCTAGCCAATACTGTGAATACCGAATTACAGAAAATATCTACCTGGATGAGGACTAACAAACTTACTCTCAACATTGACAAAACCTACTTCATTCAGTTTGATAACAGAGCCACAGATGTCCCTCTTAACATAATGATAAACGGATCACCTATCACAAAGCTCACAAAGGGAAAATTCTTAGGAAACCACCTTGATAACAGACTCAAATTTCAAACACATATACAACAAGTTTCCAAGAAAATTTCCAAAACCGTAGGCATACTATCGAAGATACAGTACTATGTTCCACAGTCAGCCCTCCTGGCCCTATATCACTCACTTATTTACCCCTATCTCACCTATGGAATTTGTGCATGGGGCTCAACAACAATAAACCATCTCAGACCATTAATTACCCAACAAAAGGCTGCAATCAGAATGATAACAAATTCCCACTACAGGCAGCACACTCCACCAATATTCAAAACTCTAAACCTACTCACCATACAAAACATCCATACTTATTATTGCACCTACTACATACATAAAACACTCAACTCGGATATAAACCCTCCCCTCAAACGTCTCCTTACCAACCTCAACAGAATACATGACCATAACACAAGGCACAGATCACTCTGATATTCCTCTTGTCCATCTCACACTATGCAAAAACTCAATGCACATAAATGGCCCAAAAATCTGGAATTCATTACCTGTGAATATAAAAGAAACACTGTTTATAAATTCAAGTCTCTCCTTAAAAATCACTTACTCACCAACAACTAAATAAATACTGAATAATTGTATCTCATAAATGTTTAACCTGTGACCCAATCAGACTGTTATTTTTAATTACATTACCTAACAGAATACTCCGTTCTACTGAATACACAGCAACACAGTAAATGACCATATGACCTGTCTTTGTAATACTCATTTGTGCTTAATTGTTAACTCTTTACGACAATGTTTACCACTGAATATATCATTGCTTAGTTAATCTTAGGTTAATTTTAAGCCTGCCCATAATGCTCTGCATACAAGGGGCTTTGGCATGTTACACTTAATCATTGTATTTCCTTGTACTTCTATGTATCATGTTCAAATTAATAAATAAATAAAATATCTATAGGCCCTGGAGGGACCGCGGGGACTTGGAGAACCAACACACTGGAGGAAGAAACTTGAGCGTCGGTCAACAAGGTCGGGCCACAATGGTCCACATCCGGCGTCAGGGCCACCCACCCTTGTCAGCGACACCAACCCTCACGCCCACCACCGCCATGCCCACCCTATCCTCCCACATCCACCCCGCCCACTATCTTCCCACTTTAACCCCTCAAGCGCACCCTATCCTCCCATATCCACCCTAACGCCCACCCGATCCTCGCACGTCCACCCTCATACCCACTATTCTGCTACATCCACCCTCACGCCCACCTTATCCTCCCATGTCCACCCTATTCTCCCACTTCACTCTAATCATAATGAAATTAAATCACTTTTTGGGTTATCCCAGGTTCTCTACACATATGCTGCTATAT
This sequence comes from Cherax quadricarinatus, assembly GCF_038502225.1. Taxonomy (NCBI): domain Eukaryota; kingdom Metazoa; phylum Arthropoda; class Malacostraca; order Decapoda; family Parastacidae; genus Cherax; species Cherax quadricarinatus. The sequence goes on from NC_091354.1 coordinate 24,311,120, forward strand.
ATGACAATCTATGTAACTGTATTTGTGTATACCTGAATAAACTTACCTCCCCGGCCACCCAAACTTTCTACCCTCACTCCCGCTCTGCCTTCGATCAAATACAGAGTTGAAATAAACAGATATAAATAAATGGAGGACAAAATTAATATAGATGGGGCTTTATAATCAGTTGCTTCACTATAACATAAACTGACTTTACCTAACTGCAGTGTACCTACTTTTAAAAAGAATACCGGGCAATCCTACTGTGTAATCACCTTAGGGAGTACTGAGTATTACTCAACACCTGTGTTATCACTCCCTACCATAGAACACTAAAAAAATTGAAGTGCATTGTCTCTTCCCCCATAATACAGTATCAATCACATCCTGACAAGGGAACATCCAACATCCAATGGGATGCGCAAGTCACATCTCGCCTCTACCAGGCAGACGGCGCCATGTTAGCAAAAACCTCAGTAAGATTAATGTTGGAGCATTATCATTATTAAAAATATTAAAGTTCTTATTAGTAGCACTAAAATTTTTATTTTTAATATACAGACAAGAGAGCTGTGATGGAGCTAGGTGCTGTGACACGGCCCCTGCAACTACAGATAAATGAGCACACACACACACACACACACACACACACACACACACACACACACACTTTTCGTGACCTAGCAAGAAAAAAATGACAAATCAGAGGAGCAATCAAAAATTAGTGAAGGATGGGCATGAAGGAGATGGATGACATTCCAAAGAAATAACAATAAATGACCTGATGACCTAAATAAGAAAAGTATTTGAAAGGAAACATTATATAGCAAAGCAAGGAATGATGTTGCAGAACAACTAAGTAGGACTGATACTGCAATAAAGAGCCCTTACGCTGGAAGAGGAAATGAAAAGTCTGACAAGAAACCAAAAAGGAAATAAGATGTATAACAGTGGCTGAAACAATAAAAAGAGGAGGAGCAGGGGACAAGAGAGAACAAAGAAAAGTTGCTAGTAAAATTGTTCTCTGAAGATGCAGTGGCCAGGAATAAGATAATAAAGACAGCAAAAGCTTTAAGTAGAGAAACATGTTGATTCCACGTATCGGAAACTACTTTTATATCGTACAGACGAGTTTTCGTGCCTTCAAGTCCTCTAATAGCCTGATGAATCAGCTTTTAGAGTGTGGCATGCGAGTATGCTACATGTATGTTACATTTTATTCGGCGTATGTCACACTCCCATATAGGCTGCCTCCCGACCAGTGAACCAGGTGCTAAGGGTTTAATGATCAATAGGGGCCCCATCATTATATCAGTATCTCTGTTCACTGGCCAGTCACAGACACCCGCAAAAGCTGTGAAGCGGTGTGGTTCACTTGTAACGCTAGTTTTAGCAGACTTTTCTAGGCTACTGGTCTTTCACTGTGTTTTGTCTGTACACTTGCCCTTACATTATTGCACATATTGTGAGTAGAGTTCATACTGTAAATACCAACTTGCTTATTTGGTGAAGGAAATTCAAGTCACATAACTTCTGCTGTCTTTTGCTTCCTCCACGATTTATCCCATTACAACCAGGTCTGCAGGCCATTCTTTACCTGTGTTCGTAATAGGTATTATGTAGCAAGGAATTAGGTTGCAGAACAGGATTAATACTGCAAAAAGAACCCTAAAATTAGAAGAGGAAATGAAAAGTCTGACAAAAACCACGGAGGAAATTGGATGATGGATAACAGAGGCTGAAACAATAAAAAGAGAAGGAGCAGAGGGGTCAAGAGAGAACGAAGAAGTTGTTGGCAAAATTGTTCTTTGAAGATACAGAAACTAAGGAAAAGATAAAAGAGACAGCGAGGAGAAGGCAAGAAATCTGGGGAGAAATGCAGTGGGAGGAAGAAAGTCAAAGGTAACTGATGATCCATGAACCCCCAAGAGGTTGAAGGGGGCCAGGAAGCAGGAGAACTGACGATGAGGAATGTTAGATAATATCAAGTGAACAGAAGGAGAGGAAGAGATAAGACATATGGCAGATACTCAGAGGGACTTGATTTCTCCCAGGGTACACAACGACTAGTATCACAGTTCAAGACAAGATCGTACAAAAGAAAGCACAACTGAAGACCACTCGTGACAGGACAGTGATGGAGAAGGAACACATGAGAAAGTATGAAAAACCAGTCGTACATGGGCAAGAGCAACATACAAATCGCCAGGGAAAACGACCATCTAAACTAAAGAAACTCCTAGAGATGCAATTCTGAGCTCTATCCCAGCTTACCCATCTCTTGACCAGTCCCCCTCTTCTCCATCGTCAACACTAACACCAGCTCCTATCCTTCCACCTTCTAACAACACCTTCCATATTGTTCTTCCCTACCATCAACTTTATCCCTGACTCCTTCCCCAGCAGTGGTGCTACATCAACTTCACCTTTACCTCTGTTGCTCCTGTCAGATGAGCCACGTGCAGAAAGAGCAAACAACTCCAGCCACTGTCCGATACGAGAAAGTTGGCTTAGAGTGTGGTAAACAAATGTAGAGGATTTCAAACAGGAGTTATTAGCTGACCAGAGGCAAATCTGCAATATTTTCCAGCAAGACAAAGAATAAGGTAAGCCAGAAGAAACGGTGGAGGCAGAGGAGCGGTATTGTTAATTAGGACTGGAAATACGTCGGCAAAACAGTACGTACCCTATAAATATGTCTCAAGGAACACATTATTGCATCTAGAAATAACTTAAACGATGTATGTGTGAGGCACAAAAACCACTCCATCTAATGAAAATCAGCGACAACTGCCTATTGACCAAAGACGCAAACTTCCACCGACATAAATGCTTTGAATCATCTTTAATCGTCATTTCAAAATCCATTAAGCAAAAAGGAAGCTTCATTATTTCGGAGGTATCAATAATTTTACTCAAAGCAATAAACCTTGACATCCCATAACAACCACTCATACTGCTACTACTACTGTTGTTACTACAACATGGGCCAGTAGACCTACTGCAGGTCATATGCTCCTTCACCTCACGGGGCTTTTATATATACTCTGTGTTCTTTTATTGCTGGTAACGGCTTGACAAAGCCCATAGAGAGCGAAACGTTGCCACAATAAAATGTCACATTAATTGCACACGTATTTTTTTTACTTAACATATTGACGGTAATTCTACCTTGATTACATAATGAAATAGATTGGGAGAACTAGGACCCACAATGAGGCCAAGAAACATGGACGGCTAAGCTGATGGAGGTGGTCAGGAAACCCTTTATGGGCCAGCTTGTGAAGCATAGGAAAAAAAATACTGAAAACCCCTGGGTGTTAGTAACCACTTAGTACAGAACTCCGAGTACCTTGTGGAAATAAACGTAAAAGGAAGACTAGCTAGTGGAGGATACAGGAAGCCAGACTTTAGAAGAGGGAACTTTGCAGGAATAAGGGAATTCTTGAATGCAGAGCAATGGAAAAGGAAACTGAAGGGAAAGGCAGTGGATGAGATAGTAGAGTACGAAGTTGGGAAATGTCAGTAGGCGCTTCCCCACTTCATACCTAGACGAAGAACGAGAAATAGAAAAGACAACCAAAACCATTGTTTCAATCAAAGATGCAGAGAGGCAAGAGCTGTATAAGAATATGGAAGAACTACAGGATGAAAATTACAAACGAGAACATAGAAGTGAGCATATTAGCCAGAAATGAATATACAAAAGTGAGGCTTACCAACAATTTGTGAATGACGTAAGAGCCAAGGCTAAGTCTGAACCAGAACGTCTTCACAGCCACATCAGGAGAAAAACAAAGGTAAAATGTCAGGTAATTCTACTGAAAAAAGGAGGAGAGCTCACGGAAAAGGAGAAAGGATGTCCGTGAAGTTCTGAACAAACGATTGAAAGATGTCTCGGCTCAAATAGCGGCAATGACAGCCCAAGGAAAAGAGTAAACCAGTAGGTAATGGATAACATACACAATAGGGGCAGATGCAAAAAAAAAAAAAAAAAAAAAAAAGCTTTTGATGGAGCTGGATGTATCAAAAGCTGTGGGTCCTGACAGGTTATCACCATGGATTCTGCATGAGTGAGCAGAAGCACTGTGCTAACTTCTAGCTATGATATACAAGTCAATAGCCACAGGACAGGTGCCGCAGATCTGGAAGACACCCAACATAGTGCCAATATTTAAATTAAGGAAACGATAATGGCAGGATGCACTGAATAACAGGCCAGTAAACCATATAAGTAAACGGAAAAGATAGAAAGCGACAGAGCAATTGGATAGAAGTTGTTCCATTAGCAAGAACCAACACGGGTTCAGAGATGGTAGGTATTCTTTTACCAACCCGCTAAAAGTCTATGACAAGGTATCAGAAATGAGACGAGAGAGAGAGAGGCAGTTCGATTATTTGCATTTTCTTAGATTGCAAGAAGGCAGCGGAAGTCAGGAATATCGACTTGCTTGAGACTGGAGACCTCAATCAAAGAATAGGACCTGGACTTATGCCCAGGTAGACATAGTGCCTACCATATCGTCAGACGCTCATATTAACCGAATAACCTCTCTACTCAGTGCTCACCTGGCAGATTTGAGTGTGACCTTCAGAAATCTCTGAAATCATACCTGGAGGGCATTCCGGGGATCAACGCCCCCGCGGCCCGGTCCACGACCAGGTCTCCCGGTGGATCAGGGCCTGATAAACGAGGCTGTTACTGCTGGCCGCACGCAGTCCAACGTACGAACCACAGCCCGGCTGATCCGGCACTGTATATACCAGGTGTTTATGCAACATATGTCAAGTCCATATTGAAGTATGCAGCACCAGTATGGAACCCACATAATGAAGCATATTGAGAGACATGGGAAAGTGCAAAGATATGCAACAAAACTAATTCTATAGCTAAGAGGTATGAGGTACATAAAAAGGCTAAAGGAGCTGAATCTAACGATCCTAGAGAACATAACGACGAGGAGCGACATGATAACCTATAAAATACTCAGAGGAATTTACTGGACAGACATAGATAGGTTGCTTGAGAAGCGGAGAACACGTAGTTAGAGGCACAACCGGAACTTAGGTAATCACAGGGATGTCAGGAAGTATTTCTTCATTCTCAGGGTAGTTGGGAAGTAGAATGACCTCGATGAAGAGGTGGTGGAGGTAGACGCCATATATAGTTTTAAGATGAGGTACGATAAGGCCCACGAGGGTAGGAGAGAGTGAATCTGATAATCACTATGATGGGAGGCTGTGTCAGGAGCTAAGATTCAACCTTAGCAATCACATATTTGAGAACACACACATACACACACACACACACAATATGTAAAAGTAAGAGAGCAAACTTGATTGACTCCAAGGCAGGAACGTCATTAGGCAGATGACACAAGATGATCTGCAGATTTAAGATAATAGCAGCGAATGACACGTAATCCTGATGTAGAAGGAGTGGGTAATGATGGCTAGAGGCAAAGTTATTCATGAGATGAGTGGCAGCAGTGACGGTGAGGGCACACTTTGATAAGAGATGGCAGAGTGGCTGATATGTCTATAATATTGAAGCATGCAAAGTATTGGTTTGGAAATAGGGTAGTTGATGAGTGGAACAGTCTACCTAGTTGGGTTATTGAGGCTGGGACTTCGGGTAGTTTCAAATTTAGGTTGGATAAGTACATGAGTGGGAGGGGTTGGATTTGAGTGGGACTTGCACATCGGAGCTTATTTCTTGGGTAGCATTGAAAATTGGGTTGGTCAAATGTTTGTTAGTGGGATGAATTGTAAAGGACCTGCCTAGTATGGGCCAACAGGCCTGCTGCAGTGTTCCTCCTTTCTTATGTTCTTATGTTCTTATGCTTCTGTAATGTCAGTGATATAGCATTCACTCACCATATCCCACCTCATCCCACCTCCCCTACTGTCATTTCCTCCAAGTCCTTCTAACTCCTGCTTACCCAATGCAATAACCAATACACAGTTCCTACTTCCCCACACTGTAAGCCAGTGTTGTCACTCAACCTCCCTCTTATAACATATCATTCACACACTTCTTGCCTTATCAGTTTTGTCACTCACACCCCTCTTGTATCAGTATTGTCACTCACACCCTTCTTGTTACGTCAGTATTGTCATTCACACCCTTCTTGCTATATTAATATTGTCACACACACACCCTTCATAATATATTAATATTGTCACTCACACACTTTTTGCTATACGAGTGTTGTCACGCCATTTTTTGCAATATCAGTGTTATCAACTCTCTCTCCTTGTCAGTTTCGTAAACTGAACCTTGCATTGCTTGATAAAGCTGTCACTCATACCATGCAAGTCTTGTAGGTATTGTCACTCATACAATTTGTTTCTTGCCACTTTTCTCTCCCATACCCTTCCTTTCTTGTCAGTGATGTCACTCACACCCTTCCCTCTTGTCAGTGATGTCACTCACACCCTTCCCTCCTTGTCAGTGAGGTCACAAATCTTTATTCATTATAGTGCTGTCACTCAAACTCTCCCACTTCAGTGCTGTTATTCCCATCTTCCCCACTGCTTTCCAATGAGATATACTTACCCACCCTCCAACCCTCACTGGTATTACTGCTACCAACTTTCATACCGACATGGGTGTCTTTCATTCCAAGTCTCATACCTCTGATGAAGTGAGACATTGTTATTCAGGCTTGTGCTTGATTTTTCTCTATTGAATATGTACTATTCTTTAATATAAAATAATAAAATTTTATGAGGTGGGAAAGAACTAAACTTCTTTCAAACTGAGTCAGTGGTTTGTGGAGGTTTTCTCGTCAAGTTACGTCACATATCACAACAGCGAACAGAGGGATGGATGGAACGGGCGTCATGTGACGAGACAGCTGTCTGTGCTATTTTGAGCCACTGACGATGTTCGCGACTAGTGTACCTGGAGGTTATCTGGAGGTTACCTGGAGGTTATTCCGGGGATCAACGCCCCCGCGGCCCGGTCCATGACCAGGCCTCTCGATGGATCAGGGCCTGATCAACTAGGCTGTTACTGCTGGCCGCACGCAGTCCAACGTACGAGCCACAGCCCGGCTGATCCGGCACTGACTTTAGGTATCTGTCCAGCTCTCTCTTGAAGGCAGCCAGGGGTTTATTGGCAATTCCCCTAATGCTTGATGGGAGGCTGTTGAACAGTCTTGGGCCCCGGACACTTATGGTGTTTTCCCTTAGTGTACCAATGGCTCCCCTACTTTTTATTGGGGGCATTTTTCATCGCCTGCCCAGTCTTTTACTTTCGTAGGGAGTGATTTCTGTGTGCAGATTTGGGACCATTCCTTCCAAGATTTTCCAAGTGTAGATTATGATATATCTCTCCCTCCTGCGTTCCATCGAGTATAAGTCAAGTGCTTCCAAGCGTTCCCAGTAGTTAAGGTGCTTGACAGAACTTATACGTGCAGTAAAGGATCTCTGTACACTCTCTAGATCTGCGATTTCACCTGCTTTGAATGGAGATGTTAATGTACAGCAGTATTCTAGCCTAGAGAGAACAAGTGATTTGAAAAGGATCATCATGGGCTTGGCATCTCTCGTTTTGAAAGTTCTCATTATCCATCCTATCATTTTCTTTGCACGTGCGATCGTGGCACTGTTGTGATCCTTGAAAGTGAGATCCTCAGACACTACTACTCCCAGGTCCCTTACATTATTTTTCCGCTCTATTGTATGGCCGGAGTCAGTAGTATACTCTGTTCTAGTTATTATCTCCTCCAGTTTTCCATAACGGAGTAGTTGGAATTTGTCCTCATTGAACATCATATTGTTTACCGTTGCCCAATGGAAAACTTTGTTTATATCTTCTTGGAGGTTAACCGCGTCCTCAGCAGATGACAGCCTCATGCAGATCCTAGTATCATCCGCAAAGGATGATACGGTGCTGTGGTGTATATCTATGTTTATGTCTGATATGAAGATAAGGAATAAGATGGGGGCGAGTACTGTGCCTTGTGGAACAGAGCTCTTCACTATGGCAGCCTCCGATTTAACTCTGTTGACCACTCCTCTGTGTTCGATTTGTTAGGAAGTTGAAGATCCATCTCCCCACTTTCTCAGTTATTCCTTTAGCACGTATTTTATGGGCTATTACGCCATGATCGCATTTGTCAATTGCTTTTGCAAAGTCTGTGTATATTACATCTGCATTCTGATTTTCTTCCAGTGCATCCAAGGCCATGTCATAGTGATCCAGTAGTTGTGAGAGGCAGGAGCGACCTGCCCTGAACCCATGTTGCCCTGGATTGTGCAGATTTTGGGAATCCAGGTGATTTGCAATCCTGCTTCTTAGCACTCTTTCAAAGATTTTTATGATGTGGGACGTCAGAGCTATTGGTCTATAGTTCTTAGCTAATGCTTTGCTGCCACCTTTATGGAGTGGGGCTATATCCGTTGTTTTAAGTGACTGTGGATTTTCACCCATGTCCAAGCTGCTCCTCCATAGTGTACTTAGGGCACGCGAGAGGGGTTTCTTGCAGTTCTTAATGAAAACAGAGTTCCACGAGTCTGGGCCTGGGGCTGAGTGCATAGGCATGTTGTCAATGGTTTTTTTCGAAATCTATCGGAGTTAGGGTAATGTCGGAAATCTGGCATACATTTATGGAGTTTTGAGGCTCATTCATGAAGAAATCATTTGGGTCGTCGATCCTCAGACCGATTAGCGGTTCACTAAACACAGAGTCGTACTGGGATTTCAATATGTTGTTTATTTAGGATAATAGAGGTCTCTACACTGAACTTTGTCTTGTTTCTTGTTTGTTTGTGTGTATATACACACTTATTTGTGATTGCAGGGGTCGAGTCACAGCTCCTGGCCCCGCCTCTTCACTGATCGCTACTGGGTCCACCCTCCCTCCCTCCCTCCCTCCATCTCTCTCTCTCTCTTTCTTTGCTCCATGAGCTTCATCATACCTCCTCTTAAAACTATGTATGGTTCCTGCCTCTACTACGTCACTTGCCAGACTTTTCCACTTCCTGACAACTCTATGACTAAAGAAATACTTCCTAACATCTCTGACTCATCTGAGTCTTCAATTTCCAATTGTGACTCCTTGTTTCTGTGTCCCATCTGTGGAACATCCTGTCTTTGTCCACCTTGTCAATTCCTACCAGTATTTTGTATGTCGTTATCATGTCTCCCCTAACCCTCCTTCATTGTGTGTGTACTCACCTAGTTGTACTCACCTAGTTGAGGTTGCAGGGGTCGAGTCCAAGCTCCTGGCCCCGCCTCTTCACTGGTCGCCACTAGGTCACTCTCCCTGAACCATGAGCTATATCGTACCTCTGCTTAAAGCTATGTATGGATCCTGCCTCCACTACATCTCTTCCCAAACTATTCCACTTATTGACTACTCTGTGGCTGAAGAAATACTTCCTAACATCCCTGTGATTCATCTGTGTCTTCAGCTTCCAACTGTGTCCCCTTGTTGCTGTGTCCAGTCTCTGGAACATCCTGTCTTTGTCCACCTTGTCAATTCCTCTCAGTATTTTGTAAGTCGTTATCATGTCCCCCCAATCTCTCCTGTCCTCCAGTGTCGTCAGGTTGATTTCCCTTAACCTCTCCTCGTAGGACATACCTCTTAGCTCTGGGACTAGTCTTGTGGCAAACCTTTGCACTTTCTCTAGTTACTTTACATGCTTGGCTAGGTGTGGGTTCCAAATTGGTGCTGCATACTCCAATATGGGCCTAACGTACACGGTGTCCAGGGTCCTGAACGACTCCTTATTAAGATGTTGGAATGCTGTTCTGAGGTTTGCAAGGCGCCCATATGCTGCAGCAGTTATTTGGTTGATGTGCGCTTCAGGAGATGTGCCTGGTGTCATACTCACCCCAAGATCTTTTTCCTTGAGTGAGGTTTCAGTCTCTGGCCCCCTGAACTGTACTCCGTCTGCAGTCTTCTTTGCCCTTCCCCAATCTTCATGACTTTGCACTTGGTGGGATTGAACTCCAGGAGCCAATTGCTGGACCAGGTTTGCAGCCTGTCCAGATCCCTTTGTAGTTCTGCCTGGTCTTCGATCGAATGAATTCTTCTCATCAACTTCACGTAATCTGCAAACAGTGACACCTCGGAGTTTATTCCTTCTGTCATGTCGTTTACAAATACCAGAAACAGCACTGGTCCTCCGACTGACCCCTGTGGGACCCCGCTGGTCACAGGTGCCCACTGACACCTATCCACGTACCATTACTCGCTGCTGTCTTCCTGACAAATATTCCCTGATCCATTGTAGTGCCTTCCCTCTTATCCCTGCTTGGTCCTCCAGTTTTTGCACTAATCTCTTGTGTGGTACTGTGTCAAACGCCTTCTTGCAGTCCAAGTGTGTGTGTGTGTGTTAGTTACCATTCTGTCCTAGACACATGTCGATTAGACACTAGGCCTGAACAATAAAATGGTATAAAATACCGACAGGTTGTTTAGGTAAGACACATATGCAACAGTTAGGTATCTTTATTTCGAAACGTTTCGCCTACACAGTAGGCTTCTTCAGTCGAGTACAGCAAAGTTGATAGAAGCAGAAGAGACCTGAAGACGATGTAATCAGTCCATCACCCTTCGAAATAAAGATACCTAACTGTTGCATGTGTGTCTTACCTAAACAACCTGTCGGTATTTTATACCATTTTATTGTTCACTCTGTCAGACACTGCAACACAAGGGTATCTTGGTATAGACTTGGAACCACTTCAACAACCTCTACTAGTGAGAAAGGCTGGATTTGAGAGGGACCTGACCTCTCAATGTCTACGTCTCACCTCCTGGCGCTATATAAGGCTCCATCCTATCACTTCAACTCCATATTATTCCAGACAATGGAACAATACTCTTCTCCAGACTGAGGGACTGACCACCTCAAAACTTTAAGGGTGATGGACTGATTACATCGTCTTCAAGTCTCTTCTGCTTCTATCAACTTTTCTTTACTCGACTGAAGAAGCCTACTGTGTAGGCGAAACGTTTCGAAATAAAGATACCTAACTGTTGCATATGTGTCTTACCTAAACAGACACTAGGCCTGCTGTATATGCACGTGTGTGTGTGTGTGTGTGTGTGTGTGTGTGTGTTTTGTGTGTGTGTGTGCGTTTTATGTGTGTGTACTCACCTAATTGTACTCACCTAATTGTGGTTGCAGGGGTCGAAACTCAGCTCCTGGCCCCGCCTCTTCACTGATCGCTACTGGATCCTCTCTCTTTCTGCTTCCTGAGCTTTGTCATACCTCTTCTTAAAACTATGTATGGTTCCTGCCTCCACTACTTCACTTGCTAGGCTATTCCACTTGCTGACAACTCTATGACTGAAGAAATACTTCCTAACGTCCCTGTGACTCGTCTGAGTCTTCAGCTTCCAGTTGTGACCCCTTGTCCCTGTGTCCCCTCTCTGGAACATCCTATCTCTGTCCACCTTGTCTATTCCCCGCAGTATCTTGTATGTCGTTATCATGTCTCCCCTGACCCTTCTGTCCTCCAGTGTCGTCAGTCCGATTTCCCTTAACCTTTCCTCGTACGAGATTCCCTTGAGCTCTGGGACTAGCCTTGTTGCAAACCTTTGTACTTTCTCTAACTTCTTGACGTGCTTGACCAGGTGTGGGTTCCAGACTGGTGCTGCATACTCCAGTATGGGCCTAACATACACAGTGTACAGTGTCTTGAACGATTCCTTATTAAGGTATCGGAACGCTATTCTCAGGTTTGCCAGGCGCCCGTATGCTGCAGCGGTTATTTGGTTGATGTGTGCCTCCGGTGATGTGCTCGGTGTTATGGTCACCCCAAGGTCTTTCTCCCTGAGTGAGGTCTGTAGTCTTTGTCCGCCTAGCCTATACTCTGTCTGCGGTCTTCTTTGCCCCTCCCCAATCTTCATGACTTTGCATTTGGCTGGATTGAATTCGAGAAGCCAGTTACTGGACCACATGTCCAGCCTCTCCAGGTCTCTTTGCAGTCCTGCCTCATCCTCGTCCGATTTAATTCTTCTCATGAACTTCACGTCATCTGTGAACAGGGACACTTCAGAGTCTATTCCTTCCATCATGTTCACATATATCAAAAATAGCACTGGTCCTAGAACTGACCCCTGTGGGACCCCGCTCGTAACAGGCGCCCACTGTGATACCTCTTCACGTACCATGACTCGTTGCTGCCTCCCTGTCAGGTATTCCCTTATCCATTGCAGTGCCCTTCCCTTTACGTGTGCCTGATCCTCCAGCTTCTGCACTAATCTCTTGTGGGGAACTGTGTCAAAGGCCTTCCTGCAGTCTAGGAAAACGCAATCTACCCAACCCTCTCTCTCGTGTCTTACTTCTGTTACCTTGTCATAAAACTCCAGGAGGTTTGTGATACAAGATTTGCCTTCCATGAACCCATGCTGGTTTTCATTTATAATCTTGTTCCTTTCCAGGTGTTCGACCACTCTCCTCCTGATAATCTTCTCCATGACTTTGCACACAATACATGTCAGACAGGTCTGTAGTTTAGTGCCTCGTTTCTGTTTCCTTTCTTAAATATGGGTGTGTGTGTGTGTTTGTGTGTTTGTGTGTGTGTGTGTGTGTTTCTGTAGGGTAGGAGAGTCCCAGGAATGATGTTTACCAGCAGAGTCGCCGGGTCACATGTAATGGTGGCTTGCTCACAAACCAGCTGTGAGGGGTTCTTTATGCAGGGTTTCGACGTTAAATATCTTAATTTAAGGACTGGTGTACCTACTTTAGCTATCTTCTACGGCTATGATGAAGTGTAAAATATGGTGAGATACTGTTGGTTAAAATACGTATTTATTTCATAGAAAACTATCATTTATTGTTTTTAAAGTGTGCAGTGGCCACTAGATTAGTTTTTTTTTTTTAATTTACAAGGAAGTCTGACCCTAGGCTGGGTTTGGATTTACTGTTTCTTTCATGTCAAGGCCAATTTGTTCCCCCATCCCCTTTGATAACTGTTTACCTCTCTAGGTCACACGACTTCGTAACATGGGAGCTGCGTCCGGGAGAATTATCCAATAATTGTGGTAATTCAGTTTTAAATCCTGGAAGTCTAATAAATATTTTTAATTTCTGTAGACCCGGAAGCCAGGTTGTCTCAGTGTAATGTTTGATCACAGGAAGGTCTTATCTTAACACTATTTATAGTAAATAACAGTAATCCCTATTTTGGATATACAATGAATATTTCAGTTTAACCTATTTTATTTCTGTGATTTCGATAAGTTTTAGTGAATTATAGCATGATTATAGTTCGCTATAAATGTATTAATTATTGTGTCCGGTGTTTGAGCTGAGGGTTGGTGGTGAGGTGTCCTGTTTGAGCTGAGGGTTGGAAGGTGGTGTGTACTGTGTTTGAGCTGAGGGTTGGGAGAAGTGTTCTGTGTTTGAGCTGAGGGTTGGGAGAAGTGTTCTGTGTTTGAGCTGAGGGCTGGGAGGTGGTGTGTTCTGTGAGATGAGGGTTAGGAGGGGATGTACGTATTCTGTTTGTGCTGGGGGTTGGGAGTAAGGTGTTCTATGTTCAAGCTGAGGGTTGGAAGGTGATGTGTTCTGTCTTTGAGATGAGGGCTGGGAGGTGATGTGTTCTGTCTTTGAGATGAGGGTTAGGAGGTGATGTATTCTGCGTTTGAGCTGAGGGTTCGGAGTGAGGGGTCTCGTGTTTGTGCTACAAAAACAGGGATGCTCTTCTCAGTGGTAAATACACATGATCTGATTTCATCATTCTCTATAACATTTCTATGCCCATAACAGCAAACAAGCTCTTGCTTGTTTCCTGACAGCTGTAACCCAAGATACACATATTTAAGTACCCCACAGCTCAAGCAGATAGGCAGGCCTTTGCTGTTTGTTCGTGTATATGTGCAGCGAGAGTGCCGTTTATGTGCACACCATAAACATTATGGACAGTGAGGTTTGTACAGTAGACGGTACCAAGCAGACAGGGCATTATGTGGTGAGACTTTCAATGAATATATATATAAAATGGAAAAAAATAGTTGATTTTCTTAAAATAGCAAGCACTACCGAGGGGGAGGTAGTCGTAGGAAGTTTGTAAATACTGGGAGCGTAGTTGATGTTAGGCTGAAGTGCGATGACGCTGTATGTTTTAGGTGTTGGGAGGAAATGTTGGGTTGCGATAACTGAGTTTCAAGTATTTATTTTAATAAAATAGGAGATATGAGTACTGTGCTGATACCTTATTCTATACGAGAGGAACAGTCGGAGTAAACAGAGGAGAAAAGGCTATTTTCATGATTGAATTAACGTAGCCTGTATCGACGACGGTGATTGGGTGAAAAAATTAATTGCCAGTACATTCTGTGTATCTACTTACAACCTGAACTATGTTCTCATATATATTAAGGGGTTTAGATATTGACTGGTGTATTGTGTTGTAAATTTATTTTCATGGTTCCGATTAATCATTTCTGTTTTTAAACCTTGTTGACGTTGAAGTTTTTCAGGTATACAATTGTACAACTTGTGTCAGTCAGATTTAGAGGTGAATATGCAATAAAGCCGAACAGCCATTCACTAGCGAATCCAGTTAAGATATTTTATATGATATTTAGTTCTAAGACGTCATTATACCTCTGAGATGTTTGCAAGACACTGCAGTATATGTTCTTACCTGACGTGAAGTGTAAATGTTAACAACGGAAAGTAGACTCGAATGGCAATATTTGTAGGAGAGATGTCAGACGAAGGTGATGACCTGACTGCTAATACAGTGTGTGGCAGACAACACTTGCCACGTCTATATTATGGATCTCATTCAAGCCAAAATTGCCCAGCGTGAGATTATCATCGGGATGAGGGAGAATGGGCTCTCCGACAGACACTACTCGCTATCTAAGCAGATCACGAGACACATGTATACATAGTTAACCAAACTGGAGGAGGAAGGCTACATTCATGGTCGACAGATCAGGAGCTTCCAAGAAAACGTCACCAGGATAAGATGAATTTCAAAAGGGAGCTCGGAAGCAATCCCATTTACTAATCTAATAAAAAATAAGGAACTAATTAAATTTTAGTGTGAATCCAAGGACTTTTCAGAAATCGTCTTTATGCTGCTGGAAAACACCACTGAACACCAGCTGTAAAAGAACGGCTGACAGACACTCTTAGGCTCGTCTTCAATTTGCACAGCAGGACCTAAACAAAGGTCTACACTGTTGGCGAAGGAATAGGCGCAGGTGAGTAATTAGCGAGTTACCCATTTATTTCCGAAACAATCAAGTGGTTCATAAATACACTCATTCACTCATACTACAATATAGTAACAAGTTTACTTTTCCAAACTGATATGACTGACAGTATTTACCAACAGGCATGGATTTTGTCACGTCACCTGCAACAATGGGTCATGGATCCGTCTACATAGCGAGGGAGAGTTGGCCGAGATTGAGAGATGGGGGATTTCTGATGCGCATATTTAAAATAATATTGACCTTACAGAGAGGCTTCGGAAATTAAATGTTTCACATGGCTTTACCTTTGCGAGTTTTGATGTCATAGCTGTCTCTGATTTACG